>NW_020528381.1:0-118454 GCF_003368295.1 Carassius auratus
TTCTTGTGGCACTAGAACTGATTTATGACTTCCTGACGGAAATTCAGCTCATGTTTCAATGCACACAGCTCTGAAAGACCTCTTTGATTTGTCTGATTTTGACTCATCCTCTCTGCTAATATATCCCCTTTCGATCGGCGAGGTGTTTAGGTGAAGACATCGTCGATCGCTGGAGAAACAAAGGCAGAAGAAGCAACAAACACAGCAAACAGCAAGACAACACCTCCATGACAGTTACTGTACTGGTGCAGGCATCAGGTTTATTAGGTACACGTGGTTAAGTTCAATTAGTCAATGTAGTTTAGCACATTGAGGATAGTTTAGATCGTCTTGGAAATTGTTTTTATTTTGATTCATCAATCAAATTTGTGGTTAACTTTGTTTGGTTCTTCTAGGTTGTCTTACTTTACATGTTTACCATTAGTTTTCTAGTAATTTCTTTTCAATTCAATGAATTGACCTATCATGCATGGAGCTCCTCTGGCTTCCATTCAGTTTAGAGTGGCTGGCGGATATTAGGTGTTGCGAGTCATCCTAATATCAGACCTTCGACCCTCGCAGGGTGTCTAGGCATTTCACTACTCAGGAAAGAGGGGAAAGGAGAAAGGATAGGTAAAAGAAGAACAAAACAAAACAAGGCTGCTGTGGGTTTTCCTAGCATGTGTTACAACTACTATTGAGCTAGGATGTCAGGTGCCAGCTAGTGTGTCGTGAACCTTAACTTAGTGTCAGGTGTTCTACCTATTGTGAGGATGGCTGCACGTTTCCTCATGGATGGTATGTGTAACTTTGTTACGCTAAAAGTTGGATATTCTACCTGTGGGAAGAAATATGTTTGTTGACTGTGTTATCAGTAAGAATGTGTTTACCTCTGGGTGTAGGTAATGTTGTGTGTTACTGGTGTAGTGCATGTGTGGTCAGATCTGTTCAAGTCTGTGTTGTCTCCCCCTTTTTCTAGCATGTCACTGAAGACTGGCTCTCAGCATCCTTGGCTTGGATGAGGGCGTGTCCCATGGTCTAATGAGGGGTCAGTCCAGCAAGGCAGGAGGTTCTTTGGCAGACAGTCGGAGGCAGTTTTGGCATGGCTGTGTGAAGCTGAGTTGCAAAACTTGTCTCCTATGTTGCATTCTTCTTGTGATGCCTTCTGGCTGTAGCAGACTTTCTGACCTTCTGTGCTCTGGTGGTTGCTGTTGCACAGACAGGGAATTTGGAACTTGGAGTTGGAGTTCATTTGACAGTTTGTTAGTGACTGAGGTGATGTCCTTTAGTACCTCAGATTTTTCATCAACAGTTGGCCGTTAAAGACTTGTTCATTCTGGGTTGTTGTTGAACAGGTGCTTGTCATCTCTGATGTGGTGCACCAGGGGATCACCGGCCTTCCGTCTGTCGCTGGTCACAGCGAGCATGACTCAACTTTGTGGTCATATGCATGTAAATTGTCTTGAAGGAACTCTCTTAGTTGTTCCATGACTTGTTCCGTGTCTTCTAATGGTAAGCGGTTATGTTCTTGTGAGTACTCAGCACTGTGCATGTCTGAGTGGTGCTGAGGTGGGTTTTGTTGTCGCTTACCCACACGAGTTGCTCTTGGATGAGTCAGGTGATTACCTTTGGACATCTGGTTAGGTTTCCAGATGTTATCCTTTTGGTTTCTTGAGAAGCGTGGCTGGTCCCATGAATTTTTCCAGCAGTTGGGCTGAAAGCGGTCGTGGATATGGGCGTCACGTTCTCTGTGCTCTTGATGGAAGACTCTGGTGTTGTGATGCCACTGGGTGTCGTCCAGTGCAAGGCTTGAGTCTTTGTTGACAGAGTTCAAGAGTGTGGATGTTTTGTTACCTTTCTTTGAGGCCAACTTCTGCTTGTTATAGGCCTTCTGTGTTAGGTCACGCAACTGTTGGATGGTCATGGAGTTCGGACAGGCCATGACACCTAGATGGTGACTGACTCCAGGGTGCAGATTTCTTAGGAAGAGGCTTTTGAAGTTCACATCCTCTTCAAGGTCAGGGCTGTTGTGTGCACCAAAGTAGGATTGTCGGAGTCGGTTGTAATAAGCTTGTGGAGTCTCTTGATGACCTTGTTTGGTTTCCAAGGCAGTTAACAGTCCATGTTCAGACTCTGGGTCTGTAAACTCTTTAATCAGGACCTCACGAAGTCGCTGGTAGTTTGACTTTGTTTGACTGGGCTGTCGATCTAGAAAGTTTCGTACCTCGGAGCTGGACGTGGCTCTAAGGAGGTATAACCAGTCTCTGTCAGTCACATGAGGTCTCACTTCCAGGTGAAATTCGATATCTCGCAGGTAAGCTTGGATGTCGGGGCTCTCTGTGGAGTCCGGGTTGAACCTGCTGATGTTTTCAGACAGCTTGTTGAGGTCTTTGATTGTCATCCCGTGTGCAGCTTCAAGGTCTTGGACGGGAGGTTTTCTTTCGTTGGCAGGAAAGGGTTGTGTGGCGAAGGCAGGTGAGGTTTTGGGTTGTGGCCCTTCGCTCCTTTCGTCATATGCTAGTTCTTGGACGTGGGACTCTGCTCTGCTCAGCAGTGATGAGGCTAAGAGATGTTTCTCTTTTCTTGGCTCTAGTTTGTGCTTGTAAGCATTTTGGAGTTCTTTTCTGACCATGTAGAGCTCATCGTTGGTATCGTCTAGTTGTTGGGTCAGATTGTCCATTTCAGTTCTGTACCTTTCAAGGTGGTCTTTCAAAGCACTGATTTCAGAGTTTTTGTTTCTGATGTCTATCTTGGCTTTCTCTAGTAGCTGTTCGGCATACTGGAGTCTGTTTACCAGGTCTTTCTGAGCAGCCGTTGTATGTTGCTGGTCGAGCTGAGCTGCTGCCAGGGCTGCTTGGAGCTTCATAACTTGTTCTGTTGTATCCTGCTCCCTCTCGCTGGGTGCTTTGAGTTGATTTTGAACTTTCACTTCCAGCTTGTCTATGCGACGTTGAGCACGTGTCAGCTCCTCTTGAAGGTGGGTGATGTGCTTGTCGCTCAGTTTCAGCTGGGTTGTGAAGGCATAGCTTAGTGAGCTCGTGATCTTGACTAGCTCCTCGTGGTTGTTGTTCTGGCTTGAATCTTGTGTCAGGAATCTTCTCAGGATTAGGATTATTATTAAAAATAATAACAGTTCAAATGTCTTTGGAGTGAGGCTGTCTGTTATGCCTCTCAGCCAAATGTTCACATCTTCCCCATGGGCAATGGGGTCTGCAGTCTGCGGCATGTTAGCACGCTGGGGAGAAGAAAGACTGACACAGATCTGTGTGGAGTAAAAGCCTATGTGTGGTGGGACAACTAAGTGTTGTATCAGTGATTGTGAACCACTAGTGAAATGTGGTGATGACTGTGTTGGTCTCAGGGTGTCTAAGTAGACTGGAGATGCGAAGACTTTGTCACTCTAATGAGGAAGAGGAAAAGAGAGACAGAGGTGAAAAACAAATTCAAATGACAAGCAAAATTTCTGTTTTTCAAATGAGGAAAATTATTTTTTCCAATTAAATGTTATCAAAAACGTAAATAATATTATTATATTTCTTGCTTTGGACAAAAGAATACAATAATAATTCTGATATCTCTTTTCTTAGTCTGACAGGATTGACACCGTACAACTTTCAGTTGGACCGCTCACCAGGGAGTCAGCGAAGGCGACAGTTGCTCAACACGTATCTCTATTAAATTGATCTCAACGATGGATGAGATGCTAAAACTTGGATTGCGTTTCCAAATGTAGGGAGGTGAGGAAGAACAAGTGAGAGGATGATTACAATCAAATTCATAAGGATGATTCGTCGTCTTTGGCACGATTGTGTATTTACTTCACTTAGAATTGATTGATGGTTCTTACATGTCCTACAAATGTAAAAAGAGAAGAGGAAAGTAAAGGAGAGAGAGGACGGAGATGGTAAGTCTCAGTAGCGGTTATCTCAACTACAAGGAGAGCGTTGTGTTAGTTGCTGCACAACTAATCATACAAAATAAACTTTAAGTGAAAGAGAGTTGTCTTTCTTATTTATTTGAACTCGTAGTGAGGGATAACAATGTCTCCTTTTAGGGCTCAGGTTTGTCGTTCCCAGGCTAGGATACACAAAAGAAATGGTAAGAAATAGGAAAATTAAAAAAAAAATAATAAATGGGCAAAATATGCAAAAATGAAATTAAAAAGAGGAAATCAATACGTAAAACAATAGTGGTTAAGTGTATAACCAAAACAGGAAGAGGGGTAAAACGCATTCAAATAAGTAAAGGTCTGAATAGCATATATTCAGATGGGTAATAAATAAATTAGGAAGAATAAGTTTACTTTAACTTCCAAAGTTCAAGGCTTATTCATTCCTAAAATAATTAGACCCAAAAGAGAATACTAGAAATAAAAGATCATATGAAATGATCTGACAGGGAAATTTTAAATGATTCAAAATAAATTTAATGTTTCAATTAAATTTCAATTTGACAATTAATAATTGTGAGTCAGTATTTCCCTTTCTAGTAAAATGAAAATAAGTGGTCTAGTGAGAAAAGAGAGCGATAAAAAGAAAGAGACTAACAAGTGTTAGTTAAGATGTTTAAAATGGTTAAATCACGTCAGCGTTGCCCAAACACACATTATTCTACCACTGGATGGTAATGCTAACGGCTAACCTTCGAGGCTAGTGGCTTTAGTATAGACTTCAATGTAAATGCAATGGTTTCGTTAGCTTAGCGAAACCGCGGAGTTTGTGCGCTGCGCGTGCACAGTTCAGAGTTGCTCCGGAAGTACGTTAGGCTTCCGGGTCACGGTCGTCACTATGGCAACCAAAACACATTCTAGTGGATTAGCACATGAATCGTTGCATTGTTGCAAATACAGTTAAGCATGTTACATGAAATGTCGGCTCATTTCAACACTGTACAAATAACAACACCGCCTTTCAGTTGGTTTTGCGATGTGGCACTTAAACTCTCAGTTTGTATAGAGTTAAATTTATCTTAATTCAAATAGCAGCTTCCTGCTGTAGTTATTATATCAATCTCAGCAATTTGAATCTCCGTGCCAGTTTTTCTGGACACAAACATAAAAGTTTTCCTTCGCTGTTGGTACACAGTTAAAATTTACTTGATCAAGCTTTTAAAACACTCCCATTCAAATTACTCCCGGACACACGCCGTGTTACGCGAGATTGCATTCACTTTGTGAACGGTGTCACGGGGTGAAGAACCACTCGACAAGAGGTACGTGAAATCAAAAGCCCCGGAGGGTGGGTTTATTGAAAAGTGAAGGGTGCCTGGTGAAGTGTCCTGATCTGCTTTCCGCTGGTTGGTGCTCCCCTTGTGCTCTCCGTGCTCCTCTGTGCCAATCAAGGGGAAAGTGGGTGTCCAGACGTGCTCCAAAGGGTGTGGGCTGTCGGTCACTCGCTGCTTTCTGTGGGGATAGGAGAGAGGGGTTAGTCCAGCTTTGCGTTCTGTTTGAGAACCTCTTCTCAGTGCAACATGTGCTGCTTTTCAATGTGCTGGCTGATGGGGAGCAGCTGTGACCGATCAGCCGGTGACGAGGACGTGCAGGTGTTTTGGTTTGGTTTCCAGGGCGACACTGATTCCTCTGGGAGTGCTCGTCACAACGGATACAAATGGGCAAACATTGTTCTCTAATGTTTAACGTTAACTTAGGGGAGTCGAATATCAAATTTGATTCGGCAGTGGAACACGCACTGGCAATCAAACTATATGAAATATGAATACGGGGACTTTGATAAATAGATTGAGGAACCCGCTCAAAACTATTCTTTATTCACCGATTTATATCCCTTTTGAAACACTAACAGTTTAGCTCCGTTCAGCAAACAGTGACTGAGATAGCGTTTGAGACACTGGAACACGCAGTGAAATCAAATCAGCTATAAAACAAGGCATTACACAAATGAGGAACACGCTCAATTTCTACCTTATTGTACGTTCTCAGATGTTTACTTTTAAGTTCACTTACTGCTGTTAACAACGGGGAGACGGACTCGAGTTAAAGTCTCCTCTAGCTCCTTTCATTCAAGCGGGAGGGTGCGCGCTGCTTACGTCACGCGTCACACACACATACTCAGGTCTCGCATGCTTCTCATCTTTCATTCCTTTAGCAAAATCAAAGATTAAATAACTTGGTTTATGCTCACAATTTAGATTAAACTGCCCGCAATCATTCTCCACCATTATAAATGTAAAGGGAAACAGGTCAATTTAGCTCAAAGGGAATCATTTAAGATTTTAAAGGGAATTTGAACAGAATCACTGTTTCACGGCTGTTCACGGAGACGCGCCTGCGGTTCAGTGAACGAGCCGTTTAACATCAAATCTGCGCTGGATACTAATATCCAAACTATAGTGAAAACTCTATCAATTAGCACAGTAACAAGATCGGCAGTTTAAGACATTAACTTGTAAGCACAAAACACAAGATACTTCTCTTTTCAATATGAATAAGGCTTTATTAGATAAATCTAAGACATATAAACTAATCTAACACATAAACGCACGCACACACATTTTCACACAAGTTGCAGGAAGATCGAAAGTTAGGGAAAGATGAGTTTAAGAGAATGGAAATATGGAATCCCAAGTTTACAGCAATACGTTAAATTGCATAGACATGAACAACCATCAATCACGTAATTAGCCCTTGCATTGAGTTCCTCAATGTGACTAAAATTATATTAGATACACCAGCACAACAAATATCTGGGGATACGTTGCCTTAGTTTCCTGTGAAAGGGACTCCCGTTGAAAGGGGTATCCCGGTGTCGCTGATTGGCTGGAAGTTCAGTTGGCTGAAGTGACGTCTTGGGGAGCCCATGCTTGGGCGTTGGAGTTGGAGTTGTGTGGCTGGTCGGAGTTCAAACGCGCAGACGAGGTCGACGTTACAAAACTTAACTCAGAACACGAAACTCTCAAACGGAAAAGAAAAGAAATAAAGTTTGACGAGACTAGGTTGTGTTCCTTCTCATTGTGGCATAAGTAGCAGCAGGCAGGCACGCTGGAACCGCGCTCGAAGAACCATGATGACTAACCACATGGCTAGATGCTACAAGCTAAAGCTAGGTAGCAAAGCTACAAGCTAAAAGCTAAGAGCAGGCATGACTGATAGCACGAGCAATGCTAGAACTAAAAGCCGACATGGCTAATAGCAGCAGCTAGACTAGAACTAAAAGCAGACTAAAAGCCGACATGGCTAATAGCAGCAGCTAGACTAGAACTAAAAGCAGACTTTCATGGGGTCCAAAGTATTTAAAACTTCCTTGTTGGCCACCCCTCAAATGTTGCCTTGACCAATCAGATATGTTCTTGGGGTGGGTATCATAAATCATTTGTTTATCTTACCAAGCATGTGGTTCTTGCCTCACAGGGTCTAATTTTGGACATGATTCCTATAACATGATTATGATATATTTTACAAATAAATGATTGTCAGGACAATATCAAGCAAGAAAATGCGATTATTTGAATACTAGACATGACTAGGTATCCTATAGTTATCAAAAGACATACACAATAAGTGATTATACATGATAGTCAAATGTGTGGGTTACACGTAAATGAATATGGAGTTAAGCAATGGAATGATTCATTTATAAGTCTTTTTGAGTTCATTCTGGTCCATATATAATGTATAAAAAGCAGTTTCTTTGCCATTCTCTGGCAAAGGGACTTTTCTGTGAAGACAAAGGTTTAAAGCCCCTCCCCCTTAGGAATTTCAGTCTGGTTTCACTGGCTGGGGGGGGGGAAGTCAATGCAAGTATTTAACTTGATCTCCTGGGTTTACATGTGATGTCCAGCGTTGCATTCCAATCACGAACAATAAATTTGACAATCTCTTCTTCTAATTAAAATTGTTAATAATTGTTCTATTGGTGTTAATGTTGAAAGCTGTTGTGTGAACAAGTTGGTTGGTTGGTTATCTTGCTTGGTTCTTGTGGCACTAGAACTGATTTATGACTTCCTGAGGAATTCAGCTCATGTTTCAATGCACACAGCTCTGATAGACTCTTTGATTTGTCTGATTTGACTCATTTCTGCTACAACATATTCCCAAGCATTGTTGTTTTGCTGGTGTTGTCCGATGCAACCATGAACCATGAAATGAATTTGAACATGCTTTTATAACAAGTTAAACGTGCAGTATGGAATTTTTGGCCACCAGGGGTCACTCAATCAAAATAATAACATAAGACGTACTTTGATGACGTCGGGAAAGAGCATAAGGCTCATGGGAGTTATTGTTCATTGGAACATGCGCTATGTCGCTCCCTATCATTCCTCACTCATTCTAACTTAGTATTTTGACAATCACGTCTTTTCGAACGGAGAGATATAGACGGTTTCAACGGCAACAACATAAACAAACGTTACTGTGCATGAGCGCTTTTGTGGACCTAACTTAACTTCCGTTAGACTTCCAAATAGAATCAATAACAACAGCCAAGTCCCTCTAGAGTAGATATTTTTTGATAAGAAACAAAATGTTTGCTGCGTGGATCAGGCGGACTTAATGAAAAGGCAAATTCATTATTTGCCAACAGGAACTGTGTTTTAAAGCAGAGACATAAAGCACGAGAAATAGAGGTTTCTCCAGTAACAGCTGTAAACGAAGCAGAGCTGGTACACTCACACGCTGCTATCAGGCATATAACATGCACGTCTTCCTTCAGAAATACAGCGATATAAAAACACCTGTGCCTCGCTTTGATATTTAAACATATAAATGTAAGGAATTATTATTATTATTAAACGTGCAGTACGTAACGTTACTCATTGAAGCCTTTTTGAAAAAAGATCAGTTTTAAAATTGTGGCGAGTCTCCAAAAATAAATAAATGTATGGGAAACACACCCCACAGCACATCCACCTGAGCCCAACTTCAGTTTACTCATCACCTTGCCTTTAACTGCGTTTGTAGAAGGCACCGCAGCCAGACCGATATACACGACCGTGCGCCCGATGAAACCGTCTATATGAATTATGAGACCCCTATCAAATCAATATTCCATCTAGCTAGTAGTAATATATGTTAAAAAACACGATCGCATTTCGTTAATAATTATAATTACGTTATACTATGATATCGAACAAGTTAGAGAACTGCATTTGAAGCTACTTTATTCAGCTAGATATAGAACAAATGTAGATTTACATGAGAGCTAGTCCGTCTGCGTTTTACACAAGACATCATCGTTTCACAAAATATACGGATAGATACAGTTAGCTGAATGGATGCATACCTGTTTATCAGAATGCAAGCGAGTTCAGCATTTCTCTGTAGTTTCAGCTTGTCACGAAGCTCTCTCTATCTTGGAAATGCAACTCCAATATTTACCCGTGTCTTATGCTTCTCTTGTCCCAAAACCATCTCGGGTCATTCATTTCACCCGTGCGTTTGCGCTTCACAGAACGTGCAGGCAAAGCATAATCATGATCCATAACTAAGTTATTGATTGAGGTTTAAATACGAATATAAATATAAAATATAATAGTCTCAATAAAGGCTACTACTTTTTCTTCTTTGTCTCATCTTTGTTTCTGTTCACCTTTGTATTTGGCGGTTCCGCAGGAAGTTAGATAAACTAGAGGGGTCAAAGTTTATATGACGTCATAGACGGGCGACAAAACTGAAATAAAGAAACGTGCCGTGTCTTCGAATTAAACTATAATTTTCTCCGGATTTGAAAGTTCGTGGAAACTGTCGGGATGATGTAAGTACACAACTAAAAAATATATATAACATAGATATAGTGATTTCTGCTATTTTTAAAGCAGAAAAATTACATATTGCGCCTTTAACGTTACTGCTAAACCCAATCGAAAAATGATTTACATACATTTATGAAATACATCACTTACTTTATGCACTTCTCCAATTATAAATGTATAATAATAGTCCTGTATGCTTCCAGTTAATAAAACACGCTTCTTCGTTTAAGTGGCGATTCAAATAAAATGGCGTCAGCGAGAAGAGTTTTGGCTGGTTGAAGCACACACCAAATAAATGTCCCGGATGTGTAATCACACTACCAGTGTTAATGAGCTCAGACTCTCAGTAGTTTCACCAGCCAGAGTAACCTTTTTTACACCATCAGTGTTAATTCAACACCATAACATTAACACTTCACTCTAGAACACCATAACACCAGGATTTTAACTTTGGTGATTTTGCTGTGTAGCTATATTTATGTATATTTTCATCTGTGTTGTTTTCTTTAATAATTGCACTGTCCATGGAGCGGACCTGACTCACATTTCACTGCTGGTTATATATGCTATATATAATTGTGTTTGTGACGAATAAAAATCTTGAATGATATTATCTGTCAGAAACATTCTCAACTTATGCTAAAAATGGTGCTAAAACATTCATAAGAGCACTAGACAATCATCTATACAGCAATTATTATTAATGAAAACTATAAAAGTAATATGTATTGTTGCATGAAAAATTAGAAACTGATACAATTATCCAACCCATAGTAAGGTATTAACCAATTTTTATACAATAAATAGGGTTTAAAAATGATCATCCCTCCAAAACAGAGAAAACATTTTCCACAAACATCTACATGCCTGTCTCTTTTAAAGGGTCTATGGTGTGTATAATGCATTGTATTTGTAGGAGTTATTATAGCACAATTCTTTAACACCACACTTCCACCTTTCATTCAGTCCAGACAGAGCGGTGGAGTTATGAGATTTTACTGCCAGTTTGAGCGGATCCAACAAGATTTAGTCACAAGCTCTTTTTTTAATACCCATCACTGGCTAAATATTTGTAAAGACAGACAGACATAAAGGGTGACCAATAGCATTATTTTACTGAAGAAGAAGACAGGAACTTCGAGTGTAAGGGCAAAAAGGCCATGTGCTCAGCACAGGTTGAGCCCTACCTGTGCAAATTTAATTGAGAAGTATATTGCCCAATCTTCTGTTATCCATGTAGAATGTCAGTTATTTGGTTATAACTGCAGGGAAAATTAATTGTAATTTTAATTTAATAATAAAATGATCTTCACAATAATAATAATAATAATAATAATAATAATAATAATAATAATAATAATAATAATAGACCTACTAATAAAACCTACATGAATTGGAAATGCCAAATATCTTAACATTGGCAACAACTGATGTTAGTTGTTTTAGAGTAGACAATATCTCTGGCTATCATGGATACCTCATCTTTTGGTGCAGCCCACAAGGAGAGGTTATCATGGGGGCCACCCACTAACGTTACGCCACGGGGCAGACAGCACGCCAAACGCAGTGGCACTGAGAACATTACATTTTAAACACAAAACAATTTAATTATCCAAATGAAATAGGACTAGTCCAATGAATCAAATCTTTCAGTTTGTGATGTGTACCGAACCATTATATGCATCTGTTTGCGTGTGGTACTTACCCAAAAAGGTTATATCCCAGTTATTTCTATCCTTTGCTGTAGTATGTCAGTAGGTAATTTACATTAAATGCTGAGATTTAAATCAGATTACATTTCAAAACACTTATTTTGCCTTTAACTGTAATAATCTAGTGAGATTTTCTGTCAAATAAAATTAACACCCTACTGAAAAGTAGTCCTAATTCTTATAGTGAGAATTCTTCAATCTTTTCACAAGGCTGGCTGTTGTTCAGTGTAGCTGCTCAGAAACAGTCTGTGGAGGGGAAGGGTGCTTTATAATCCCCATTGCAGAGAAAGAGCTCACACGTTGATCCAAAGGAAGCTTTCATGAGCCGATGTGTTGAAAGACTAGAAATATTATTATTGTTTTTGTTGGGGTTATTATTATTATTATTATTATTAGTATTATTGCTGTTAGAATCCACTCAATACCGCTCAAAACTGAGTTTGTATTCAGCGCTAGGGTTCACACACGCCGAATCACATAGTAAACACGATGTAAATAAGAGATGTGGCTTGCAGACACCTTCTTTGTGACGTGAGTTTTAGCAGGAGTGAGGAACTCCTTACATAATGACAGCTACATTAAATTCGGAACGCTCCTTGCGGGTTTATATTTATTTATACAGAACACTGCATTCACAGTTTGTTTTTCATGTTTGCATCGGCCACTTACACACTACAAAGCGTCAGGAGTGTCACAGCATTAAACGACGCACACAATCTTCATGTTTCGTTAGGTTTCTGCAGGCAGAGGCGAGTAGTGCATGGGGACAGTTTGTGCTGCTTGCTTCTTACGCGAACATGTCACACTGTTAACAGGGCACATTCATTACATAGGAAACCGAAAGTGTTTCACTTCATACTTTTACTTTCACTTTTAAAGCTCGATAACTCACATGTCTGAATGTATGCAATTGTTTAACTGTGAGTTCATCTAAAATTTCATTTCTTTAGCACGAGCTTTATAGAGTAAACATAGGTCTTATAGTGTGTTAGAACTGCTGTTTGTATGTGACTGCTGTTATGTTGTAGATTGATGGAAGACAGGTCGAGGCACATGCGACTGAGAGAATGGCTCATAGCTCAGATAGACAGCGCTAAATACGCTGGACTGAGCTGGGAAAATGAGGAGAAAACCATGTTCAGGATCCCCTGGAAACACGCGGCCAAACAGGACTACAGACAGAACCAGGACGCCGCGCTGTTTAAGGTAAACACACGGTAGAGTTTTACCATCAAAGCTACTTTCAACTGAGGCTTTAAATATCTGTCCGAACGGACGAAGCTGATATAGCGCACGGGCTTGATTGCTGGGAAGTTATAAGCTTATATCTATACGTAGCTTTTCATTTGAATCATTCGAAATACATCTCATTGTATCTCCCATTTAAGTTCATTAAAAATTATATATATATATATATATATATATATATATATATATATATATATATATATATATATATATATATATATAGCTGCTATAAACCAGTAATACATTTATTTAGACAGAAAACAGATTAAACACACACACACTCTGTCTCAGGCATGGGCAATGTACAAGGGTAAGTTTCAAGAGGGCAGGGACAAAGCAGACCCCTCTACATGGAAAACGCGTCTGCGCTGTGCCCTCAACAAGAGCACAGACTTCCAGGAGGTTCCTGAGCGCAGTCAGCTCGATATCTCTGAGCCGTACAAGGTCTACCGTGTCCTGGACGACACGGGGAGAGCTGCAGGTACTATGACAGATCTAGACTTGTGTTCCTCAAACCTCACTTCCCCATTCATATAAACATTTACACACAGACACAGTCATACTCAAAACCAGCTTCAAATATAAGCTACTCCTTGTGTCTTCCAGAACCTGCTGGAAATCCAGTCATATCACTGGACAGTGACTGCAGCCAAGCCTTGAGAGAGACACCTCTGCCCATGCAGGTACTGTTCAGTGACAACTCCTGTGGAAATCCCCACACGCACTACACTGACTGCTGGATGACATTTCTTTTTCTGCCCCCTACTGGACGGATTGCGTATGTTTTGTGTGACATGAAATAATCGTTTATTTTCACATCCAGCAGGACAGTTTGCTTGGTGACTCAAACAGAGCTGCTGGATGGAGTGGTTAGTGTTTTACTTTCAATATCAATAACTGACTAAAAACAAACAGACCAACAAAAAGGTTTCTTTGTGAGTTACACTAAGTGTATGTGTGTGTTTGCAGTGAATGGCAGGGCGTATGCTTGTCCCAGTACAGGCACTGACTCCATTCCTCTATACCCGTCTCAGGTCTCCATAACTGGTGAGAGAATTCCTAGCAAGCTCATCCTCTAATGTTCCTCTTTTTATGAAGTACCAACTTGAAACTAGATGTCATTTTACACCTACATTGGGAGGAAAACAATGTTTAACATTAGGTCCGGGCTATTTTTTCATGTGGATGCCTGCAGACTTCCGCCTGGAGGTGACTTTGTTCTATCACGGGATCTTGGTGCAGAAGCTCGTCACTACGTCTCCAGATGGCTGCTTCATTCTGCAGGGCTGCGCTCCAGTTGGGAATGAGCGCATTTATGGGCCCTGTGAAGCCAAGAAGGTCTTCTTCCCCCGTCCAGACATCATACCCCTGCCCCCGGGCATCGCCGAAGCCATGACCCGTCTTCTGCCGCACCTGGAGAAAGGTGTGCTGGTGTGGGTGGCCCCAGACGGTGTGTTCATCAAGCGCTTCTGCCAGGGCCGCGTGTACTGGGACGGCCCTCTGGCAGAGCACAGACAGAAAGCAAACAAACTGGAGAGAGAGAGGACCTGCAAACTCCTGGACATGACCATCTTTTTGCAAGGTGAAGAAGGGAGGGGTATTAGCCTGGCCAAACTAGTGCTTTTTTGCATTTCAGTGATACTTAAGTCCTCACGCTGTTTGTTGTGTTCTTGGCAGAGTTACAAAACCATCGGCAGGGCACTGGTCCTGAGCCACAGTACACAGTGGACCTGTGCTTCGGAGAGGAGTTCCCTGACCCCAGCCAGCCAAAGACCAAGAAGCTCATCACTGCACAAGTGAGTGTTCAGTAGCATTGTATACGCACCAGTTCTACTGCAGCAACTGAAGATGAACTGCGTGTTCGGATGGTAAGCGGTGACTTTCATCGCCTGTGCCACCCTTCACAAGCACATGTATTGAAGCCTATACATTGGCCATGATTTTGCCTAGTTTCGTTTAGTTTATTTGACTAATACAATACTCCACAACTTGTTTGTCCGTGGTAGTACAAGAAAAGACTGAAAATGAACAGCTATGGCAGCAAAACATAAACACAGATAACATCATAAAGAAACTTTTACGGCTCAATCTAAAATATTTAACCCTTTGATGTGCATGATCACAGCAGCTTGATTAGAGTATTAAGTATCAGCGTGTCAACTGCTGAGTTCAGATCTTCTTTCGTGCTTTGGCTGACAGTTTGGTTTATCCTTTTCTGGAAATGGACACCTTTTTTCAGGATTCTTTTCAGTTTATAATTAGTAAAATATACACTGATGTTTATAGAAGAGTTTATAATGATCCCTTTAAAACAAGTTTTATTCACATCATTGTGCATTTTGTAGGCAACTCACAAGTTCACTCTCTATTTTTTTTTTCTCCCAGTCCACTAGTTACTAGGCCTGGGTGACAAAACGGTATCAGTATTTATTGACAATACACCTTCATTGATAACAACAGAAAAAAAAATGTTCAGTATAGCACACAATATAGGTGTGTGCTATCAGTAAATGGAATAAAAAAAAATGAAGCTCTTTTAACTTTACATTGCTTTATTGCAAAACTGCGCAGAACATGCTTTCTGTGTGAATGGCTTGGTTTCGGTTTTAACCTAACCAAGATTAGCACATCTCGTGGGTTCAACTTGACAGGCTAACTAAAACGATAAAGTACAACAATGACACTTACATCATCATCTCCACTGCGTCTCGTGCACCTCTCGTGCAAGTAAAATTACACAAAAATATAGATTTCATTGGACAAAAAAAAAAAAAAAACACTACTAAAGAATAATATGTTATGCATGCCAGGCCAGTAGTTGGCGATCATGAAACACCCTTCAAAAACATTATATGCATGCACATGACATCAACCTTTTTACATATTCACATTTTTGTTGCTTACATAAATATGATAAAGGCAGCACGTTCAAAAGGTTGTAAGCCCCCCAAAACAAAGTTATTGAAGACACCTAAAGTTCACGAACAGAATCACTGAAGGAAAAAAAATTATAATTTGCTTACCATTGTAGTGGTCAGTGTTTGCTTTAGTTGGACTCTTGACCCTTAAAGTTTTAAACACATTTTCTTTAATTATTAGTTGTGATACAGCAGCTAGATAAGCCAAGAAGAAAATGTGACCATGTGGTGTTTTTGCATCATCATTTGGTCTAAGTTGGGTGTGTTTTATCAATGACAGGTGTCGTGTGGTTGGACAGTATATGTTTAGGTGTCTTCAGCATTATCAGAGAAACTGTTAGAAGCCCCACTGATCAAAACCTTTTTAAAAAAGAAAAGTGTTTTCATTTAGGCACACAGACATCAAGAATCAGCATGAGAACCTCAATAATGGTGACCATCAAAAAGCATTTTGCACTGCATTCTGGGTGCCACCAATCAAAACTCAATTTATGGCTCCCATCATGCTTTGCGGCATAAATAAATAATGAGCAACAATTCTATAGTAGCTTGTTTTGTGATTCTTACAGTTCGTCTGAATATGCTGTTTGTCACCATTCTTGAGATTCATACGTTGTTTCTTGATGTCACTGTTTGCCAAAAGACTCTCAATCAGAATTCTTAAACTCTTGATTACACTGAAAATTCCAGGTCTTCTATTGTTGAATTACAGAGCTGATTCAATGAATTTTGAATGTAACTCAGAGATCAGGCTCTGAATGAGTTCAGATATTCAGGTTAGTGATGGGATTTATGGCTCTTTAAGGGGATCCGGATCTTCGCGATCCGTTCCTTTCAAAGAGCCGTTCAAAAGAATGGCTCTTTTGGCTCTTTTTAAATATTTAGTCAGTTTTAAGAAGCCAGCTTGGGAGCATCTCAGTTTATCCTGGAAATAATCACTGGGAGGTATTATGAGGTGAGATTTGTAGTCAAATAATTAAAGCTCAGATATCACACACCAATATCTGAGTTTGAATTATTCTGAAATATTGATTATTACCTCATTTCTCATGTGTCGACTATATTCCATAGGGTTGCACAAATCCCTCTGCTTAGACAGTGACATCATTATTTTGATTTACCTTTAGTACAAAGTGTGTGTGTGTGTGTGTGTGTGTGTGTAAAACTACGTTGACTTATGTTATTCATACAATACCTACTCACAAATAAACATAAAAAACAAAGCCGGCTGCAATGAATTTCTGTGCAAAACAGCTTTTACTACAAACACTTCCACACAAGAACATTGTTATCACACAAGAACATTTTGATAGAAAACTAATTTTTTTTTTAAGTAGATAAAATTAGAATAAATAAAATGGAAATGTCTACATACTACATACTATTACTACTGTAAACTTTGCAAATAGGACATCAGCCCCTTCAAGTCAATGAACAATAACAAAGTGGGCTGCAATGAATGTCTGTGGAAAACAGCTTTTAGTGAAACATTTCTATACAAGTACAGTATCACAAAAGAACATTTTTAATGATTTTAAAATAAGTTTTAAATGAACACAAAATGCAATGTAAATGCATGCACAACTAATAACTAATATCATCACGCTATAAAGGGTTGGCCTGCGCTGGGTGCGCCCCTCCCCCTATAACTGTTCTGTCTCCTGGAGGAGCTCATTTGTATGAACACGCATAGGAAAAAAGAACGATAGAAAGAACGGCTCCTCTCCAGTCGCGACTCGGCTCCCATCGTTCATGTTTATGAGCCGTTCAAAAGAATCGGTTCGTTCGCGAACGTCACAACTCTAATTCAGGTAAAATAAAGATTATGTAAAAGCATAGCCAACACCACCTGATCATCTTTTTTCTCAGCTTGACTAGCTGTTATAACTGAGTTACAACAGCAATGCAAAAAGTAATGTTAAAACATCAAGGGTCAAGAGCACAACTAAAGCAAACACTGACCACTATAATGGTAACCAATAATTCACCCTTTGATTCTGTTTGTGAATTTTAGGTCTTCAATAACTCTGTTTTGGGGGCCTTAAGACACAGACTTTTGAACATGATGCCTTTATCATATTTATGTAAGCAACACAAATGTGAATTTGTAAAAAAATGATGTCATGTGCATGCATATAATGTTTTTGAAGGGTGTTTCATGATCGCCAACTACTGGCCTGGCATCCATAACATAGTATTCTTTAGCATAGTTTTTTTTTGTTTTTTTGTTTTTTTTTTATTGAATAAATATAGAGAATCACTTTTTACAGTGTAGGGTTTTTTTGTTTTTTTGTCCAATGAAATCAATATTTTTGTGTAAATTTTACTTAATTTTTTCATGTTATTCTACTCATTTTGAATGATTATTTCTACTTAATTAACATGTCTTAAATTTAATTAATAATATTGCTTGTAAATTTTTGACACAATTTTATTGAATAAATATAGAGAATCACTTTTTACAGTGCAGAAATGAAATTCAAATTTTTTTATAATTTTCACTAATATGAATTTTTCTCATTCACAATCTCTTAAACACAGACAGGCCACAGCATTCATTTTAACGTGTGCTTTTGTTTTGTGAATTAAATACAGTTTGGATGATTGGCGCTTTGGATTTTTGTATTAAGCTATGCATACATACATGATGGTTTTTTGTTTTCAATAATTACGGATACCGACTGATATTAAACATAATATTGTGTTGTTGTTTTTTTGCTATATCACCCAGCCCTACCAATTCATGCACAGCAAAAAATTAACTCTACTGGGAGTACATGTGAGACCACACTCAAGAGTGTGAAAGTGTTAAATTAGGAGTGTTAAATTAACACTGAAGCTGAGTTAAAGTTAATGTGATAATTAAGTGATGATTGACGAGACCTGATGTTAACATGCAGAATAAACGAAGATGAAAATCACTATGTTTATGTCACCATTATAGTGGTCAGTGTTTGCTTTAGTTGGGCTCTTGACCCTTAAAATGTTGAAGTGAGATTTGGTTTGGCTGTTACAACTGAATTGTAACAAACAAACAAGAAAAAAATCAAAACATGGGCATTTGACCTGAATCACAAAACTCAACTAAAGCCTAAACAGATTTGGTTGACCTCATTGATTATAACAACCCTGTGTATTGTACAGTACCCGCTAATTAAAATTATTTCATGAAAGTTGCTCTGATAATTAAAGAAAAAATCTAGTTTTAGGCACACACATACATCAAAGATTAGTGTTGGAATCTCAACAACGGTGACAAACCACATATTCAGAAAAACAGAACAACTCTAAACATTAGAAAACAAACTACTAAAAGTAACATAAAAAACAAAAATAGAATAGTAAGAATAAAGGAAATTACTGAAACAATTCAGCTAATAATTTATTCATGCCGCAATGCATCATGAGAGTCATGGATTAATTTTGACAGGTGGCACCCATAATGCACTGCAACATGCTTTTTGGATTTTCACCATTGTTGAGATTCACAGGTTGATTCTTGATGTTTGCATGTCTAACTTAAAAGACTCTTTTGAAAGAGTTTTGAGCAAACGACTTTTATGAAATTCCTCAGATTGTATTTAAAATGCTGGAAATACGATGTTGAAGAATCACAGGGCTGCAATAATCAACAATGTAACTTTAACTCAGTAATTCAGGAATAACAATAGTCTTTGCTTGTCCATCAGTTTTATAACTCAGTTATAACTGACAATTAAAATCTGACTTTAAGATTCTGTTGATTCTGCATGTTAACATCAGGTCTCGTCAATAATGGTCAATCATCACTCAATTAATCACTTAATTATCTAATTAACTTTAACTCTGCTTCAGTGTTAATTTAACACTCCTAATTTAACACTTTCACACTCTTGAGTGTGGTCTCACATGTATTCCCAGCAGAGTTAATTTCACTTAGATTTGTTTTCTGTGTGGGTTGTAAATCTGACTGCAGCGCAAACGAACACAGCAGCACATATTACCCTTTAGAGAACAACTGACATTGTCATTATTAAGGAGTTTAAACAACAAAATGCATTTACTTTAATTCACATATTTGAGAATAGGAATATCAGATATTTCACTTTCTTTATGGATCTTATATGTTTTGGTTAACCAGACGTAAACATCTCAGATTTCATTAAAAACATTAAAACCACTTGCTCTAGAAAAGAAAAGCTGTGGACTTTTCTGAACGTGTCCTGTGGAATCTGGCATTAAGGCATTAACAGCAGATCCTTAAAGTCAAGTCAAGTCAAGTCACCTTTATTTATACAGCGCTTTCAACAAAACACATTGCGTCAAAGCACTGAACAACATTCATTAGGAAAACAGTGTGTCAATAATGTAAAATGATAGTTAAAGGCAGTTCATCATTGAATTCAGTGATGTCATCTCTGTTCAGATAAATAGTGTCTGTGCATTTATTTGCAATCAAGTCAATGATATCGCTGTAGATGTAGTGACCCCAACTAAGCAAGCCAGAGGCGACAGCGGCAAGGAACCGAAACTCCATCGGTGACAGAATGGAGAAAAAAACCTTGGGAGAAACCAGGCTCAGTTGGGGGGCCAGTTCTCCACTGACCAGACGAAACCAGTAATTCAATTCCAGACTGCAGCAAAGTCAGATTGTGCAGAAGAATCATCTGTTTCCTGTGTTCTTGTCCTGGTGCTCCTCTGAGACAAGGTCTTTACAGGAGACCTGTATCTGGGGCTCTAGTTGTCCTGGTCTCCGCTGTCTTTCAGGGATGTAGAGGTCCTTTCTAGGTGCTGATCCACCGTCTGGTCTGGATACGTACTGGATCCGGGTGACTGCAGTGACCCTCTGATCTGGAGGCCAGGGTGACCTTGGAAGAAGAAAGAAACAGACTAATATTAGCATAGATGCCATTCTTCTAATGATGTAGCAAGTACATCAAGTCCTGCAAGTTGTGAGTTGGGGCCTCTGTGGATCACATTAACTGGTCCAGCACACCCCTTATATCAGAGCCGGTCTTAAGCTTCTGGGTGCCCTGAGCAAAACTTTGTCAGAAGGCCCATGTGTTCATAAAGTTATTCAGTGAAGAGCTGTGGTTCTCTCGTTTTCTTTTGTTTGATTAACATTAAGTAACTTTAAGACCAGCTGACAGATCAAATAAACACACAAGCAGTCAATTATTTTCCACACTGTTCATGTTCACTTAAAGGTATGGTTCACCCAAAAATTATCATCAATTATGCATTAATAACTCACTCTCATGTCGTTCCAAAACTGTAAGACCTTTGTTCATCTTCAGAACACAAATGAACATATTTCTGATCAGATCCAAGAGCCCTCTGACCCTCCATAAATAGCAACACAACTGCTATGTTCCCAAGTCCAGGAAAGGACATCTGAAAAAAAGTCTATGTAATTTTACAAAGATCAAGGAATACTCTATGATTGCGAAGAAAACTAAACAAAATAAAAAACTTTATTCAACAATTATTCTCATGTACTGAGGCATGCCACCGCAATTTTTGGGTGAACCATCCTTTTAAGACGTAACTGAGTTAAAGTGAAATCCACAAGACATAAAGACAAGACATTTTGACATAAATTTGTGTGTATTTGTCCGTGGAAACTGCGTCTTTTTCACAGCTCAATATGCTTTTAGTACGGAGAACAGAAAAGCATATACTGTACTACAGGGTTCCTCAAATCTTGTCCTGGAGGGCCAATCTGCTGCAGAGTTTAGCTCCAACCTTGATCAAACTCACCTACCTGTGATTTTCTAACATCTAAAAATGTTGATTGGCATTGGTTAGCATGCGCAGGTGTGTTTGTCACTGTAAAGTGATTATTTCTTTAGTAACGGAGTAATCTAACGCATTAATCTAGAGTATAGTTACAAGCCTACGTTACCACTGCATTATATTGCTGACAGAATGCAGTGTTTTATAATCCAGAGATTGTAAAAAGGATGTAGCACAAACACTGATGAGTCAAGTGCCAGTGGATTAGAGACCTGATGCAACAGAGAACAGCGCGTGGGACAAGACTTGATAGAAGAGTGCAGAGACTCGTGTGTGTGCGAGATTCGGGAGAATAAAATGATTCACGGGACTCCAGTAAAATAGAAATATCTAAACATAAAATATATAAAACAAATAAATTGTTACTCATCTATTGCACAAAACCAACATGAACTACACTGTAAAACCCGACAAGTAAACTTAACTCAAAGCGTTTGAGTAAACAGATTGAATTGATTTAAACCATGTAAGTTTAAAAACTTTTCAATTAAGTAATTAAGTGATTAACTAAGTGCTGATTGAGAATTAGTGATGAACAGCTGCTGTTAACAAACAGAATCACTGAAGAAAAGAGAAACACAAGAACTACTACAACTGACTTCAGACACAGACTTAGATGAAATCAACTGAAATAAAATACATGAAATCTCTCAAGATCTGATTAAACAACCCCACAAACAGCATCACCAGCTCCACTTATTAATAACCAGACTGACTTTATTTCTGTCAGACGTCTACAGAAGATCTTATTGAGAATGAACTAAGGTTTAGATGTTGATTTATTGTTTCATTTGAAGTAACCATGTTAGAGATCAGTGTCTGCTTTAGTTGGGCTCTTGACCCTTGATTTCTGTCTTAGTTTATTTTTTCTCTGGCTGTTATAACCATTTGTTTAAAAAAAAAAATGTTTGTTATAACTCAAAAATTACTTATTGCAATGTATAGCTTCTTTTTATGATCTCAACTGAATTAAGTTCAGATTATTTAAATGGTTTAAGGCAATCGGTTTCATGAAACGGTTTGAGTAAATCTAATTTGTCATGTTTTTAAGGATATCTTTTTACTCAAATGGTTTGAGTTAAGTTGCTTGTAGAGTTTTACAGTGTAACGTGGCCACTCCTTCAAATCAAAACAGTTTTTGTCCATTTTTAAAAAAAAAAGAAATTCATTTATTTAGATGCGGAACCGCCGTAACTCTTTAGGCTATGACCACATCAAACGGGAGAATTTTTAGACGTACACTTGAGCTTCACCTCAGCATCAGGCGCGAGTCAAACGAGCGCGGAAAAGCTACAGCAGCCAAATCAGCTTTGGTAGAACAACTGTAAACTGCGGTCTGATGAGATATTGTTAGACTATTTGTCAGTAAAACACACTTTCCTGTCCCATCAGCCATTTTACTGTGCTCACAGCACACTCTTCAACAGTACACAGATATGTGGCGCTCACTCTATATCACTTCATCATAAATAACCCACACAAGAAACTTTGAGCATAGGCTACATACCTCGTTCTGTCATTAGCTATGTCATGAAACCACCAAAAAGATGATTAAAACTATAAACTGCATCAGAGACAATTTATAAGAGACATGCCACTTCCTCAATCCTCCATTCAACTATATAAGGAAAACCCCTAACGGCAAAGATGGCGGTTGTGTGCACATATCTCGCCCCTCCTGCTGGAAAGCCAATCATCTGCTTTTAAAAGTCAAGCTGGGAAACATTTAAGCCTATCGTCTGGTTCCACTGACATACGCGTACAGTTGAGGAACCCTAAGGAACCCCAAGATGGTGTCCGAGTGGCACGACTTGCCTAAAAGGACTTTGACTGCATGTACGCAGCACACAAGAACGTCTCTCAAATGCATGTACTAAAATATATTCTGCAATTCGAGACTGTATGTATTTTTTATTTGTAATTTCATGCACAAATAAATGTGACCACTGCACTTATACTAGAAAATATGTGAAAATGAAAACATTTATATGCATAAAATAACTACTTTTATATTCTGGCATTTATGACTGTTGACTTCGGCCTCTTTAAAATCTTTATCACTATCTGCATGCCTCATTCAGGAGTATGCAATGTTGGAGATCAAGCATTTTGGAGTTTCTAGAAGCTGAATATTATAAACAATAAAGCTATAGTGAGCTCTATCACGAGAGCACATAAGCTTTTGCGTTGAGAACGTTTGGAAGCTGTGACATTACCGTGAGGAAAAAAACATCATCCAAAACAAACCATGGCTTACAGTCAGATTCAGCGTAAATTTATGATCCAGAATCAGATCCAGAGGCTGAAATTGAACGAGAGCAGCAGCAGCAACAACAACGTCTCTATGTAGTATGTACTGAAACTGTATATATTTGCTTAGCGGTTTTGGAAAATGACTAAGTTCCACTTTATGTCGTCTTTTTTTTTCTTTAAATGTGTACAAGGTTTACTTGATGTGCTTACGCGTCGATAGCTGAGTTAACAACACAGAGATATTTGAAGCAGTTTTACTCACCGCCTGCAGTTCCAACACACGATCGTGACCCTTTTTCGTTGGGATTGCATTATCCTTAAGAAATAAACGATACGAAAATCCGGTGTCAAACTGGGCCTTGTTTGTAAAACAAGCATCTTCGAAATGCAGGGAACAAACACAAACACTTGCACAACTCCGTTGATGCTCTGTAAAAATAAACTCCATCCACTGGTCCCTTAATGCTGTTTCTCTTTTGGTAATCTGTGCAGGGTTGTCTTGCCCTGGCAACCAAAAACACACTCCTTTTGTGACATTTGGCGCCGCTCTCGCTCTGATCAGTGAATGTCTGTTGTGCTCTCAGTGCTCTGCTATACGGGAGCGCGCGCTCTTCCGGCAGAAGTGCCTCAGGACCCATATAAGGAAATTCCGCTCCATCTAACGTCACACAGAGCCATACTCGAAAAAAAACTTTCCGAAACTTGTGACAAACCGGAAGAAGTATTTTTGGAACAAAAATACTCCTTCAAACGTACAACTTAGTTTTTGAAACTTTGTCCATGTTTAGCATGGGAATCCAACTCTTTAACCGTGTAAAAAACTCAGTATGCATGAAATAGCATTTTACCCCCCCTTTAAAATACCTGGAGGTGATGATTAATACAAAAATTGTCATATTCACCCAGTATTACTGGATCTAATTTACAAATATCTCAATTACAGTTAAGTAGAAATTAGTTGTACTCAGTTGTGTTTTAGGCAATAAGGGCCCTATAATAAATCTGGCACAATGCGACGCAAGGCGCAGCACAAGTGTGTTTGCTAGTTTCAGTCCGGCGCCATTCATATTTTCCTGTCCAGCACCACGTCCTTTAATTAGCAAATATATATATGCATTCTGTCTTTGCGCTTGCCATGTAATTAGCAAATCTGTCATGGCATGAGCGCAACTGGCTCTTAAAGGGAATGGAAGATGAGACTCTGATTGGTTTATCGCACGTTATGCCCAAAAAACACCCATTACTCATTAAGAGAATAGGGACAACCCATTTAGACCATAATAGCAAAAGTGGATTTGGACACGCCCTGAGTACACCTGCGCAGTGCGTTTTACACTTTGTGTTCTTAAAATAGGGCCTTAAAACAGCCAGCACATTATAATCAAACATATTTTTATATTGAACTAATGAAGATTTCTGTGCCACTCCAGACTGTTTTTTTTATGGGACATAATATATATTTAAAGAGATTATAATTTAATAATAACGTCAGAATTTTTTAATTATATAATATTTCCTTTCCATGATTATTTAAACAGCGAATACATTATATATAGATAGTGGCATTATCACTAACATTAATCTTGAGTTTAAATGGTAACTAATCCCTAAGCCAACTTTTTTTTAGTTAATGATCTGTAAGAATGGGGCTTTATTAGTGCTGTTCATTGATTTGAGTAACTTTTTTGACATTTGAGTATAAAGTGTTTTAATTCTACAATATATTGTGTAAAAATGTATTCAGGTTGAATATAGGGGTGCGCCAATCGTTATGCGCATCTCGTCAGTAAAGCCGGTTCTCTAATCAGCGGTAAATTCCCTCAGGTGCGTGATTTCACATAGAGCAGCTGTCACTACACAGAGCCGTTGTTAACTGAGAAGATGCGCCAATAAACGCTGAAAATGAAGTGGATTTGCGCAGCTTCTCTATTAACAACAGCTCTGTGTAGTAACAGCTGCTCTATGTGAAATCACGCACCTGAGGGAATTTACAGCTGATTAGAGAACCGGCTTTACTGACCAGATGCGCATAACGATCGGCAGATCGTGATCGGAGCACCCCTAGTTGAATGGTGTCTACTGCACTTGATTTTTCCTATTGGATGTTGCGGTGGTACGTGACGTAAGTGGTGGCAGGTGACGTAAGCAGTTTCCAGCTCACCACGCCCTTGGTACGAGCTACCACGCCCTTGGCAGTATAAAAACATCTTGTTCCGTCAAAATCACTGTAGTGAGTCAGGAGTTGTGATTGCGAGTATTGAAAACGATCAGGATAGAGTATTTTAGCATCTATTTAGCATAGCATTAATATAGTTATTTAGATCACTTTGTGTAGCCTATGTAGTTAATTAGCATAGTTGTTAGTGTAACGTTACTATTGTTAAAGCATAGTTAGTTAGTAGCATAGTATTGCA
The DNA here is from genome assembly GCF_003368295.1 of Carassius auratus. Taxonomy (NCBI): domain Eukaryota; kingdom Metazoa; phylum Chordata; class Actinopteri; order Cypriniformes; family Cyprinidae; genus Carassius; species Carassius auratus. The sequence goes on from NW_020528381.1 coordinate 26,008, forward strand.
TAAGTTAGGATAGCTTCAAGTTGGCGTAGATTTATTTACAGTGGTCAGGATGGTACGTAGGTGAAGTGTGGCTGGTTGTAACAGCACTGCTGGACTGCATATTTTTCCAGGACACTTGAAATTTAAGCGCCAGTGATTGCATGCACTAGGCCTGGAAGACTGTGAGTTCCTGCCTAGAGCTGGAGTGTGCAAACTGTATTTTACGCGGGATTGCTTCTCCAATGCAATGGAGGTGGAAATGGGTTCTCCACACAGCTCGCACTGAAAAGCGATGCAGTGCCTTAATCAGAGACTGGCCTCATTCTCTCTTGTGTGGCTGCTTCGCTAGCATCGTCGATCGCAATGCGGAGATAAGACCGCAGTTTGAGCCAGCAGCTAGAATTGATAGGCTCAGGCCCTGGCCCTGTGTCCACAGACACCTCGACATCATCCACTTCAGGTGAAGGTGGGGGAGAAAATTCCTCTACTTCAAATGAACGCTCTGTTGCAAAGCTACTTTCTGCACTACAGTCACTCTCTATTTTAGCAACTCTGACGGCAACTATCAATCAGTCTGTCACTGCAGGTCTCAGGTTCACGCCCCACCCACTCAGCCCCGCCCTCGGTTCATCCCCTCTATCTCCGCTGTGATCTGCCCACTTTTCAGCATTTTTCAAATATTGCCAGTGGGTGGAGTCAGGCTCTCACCAGGGGTTTAGTTACCCTTTAAGCACTCTCAAGATTCAAGCTTCAAGTTATTCGTATTGTTATTGTATTGGCTGATTTTCTCAAAAAACAAAACAAAACTTTAATCACTAAAGCTGTATAAACTGTGAAATGAATCTCTTACCTTGTACATCTGCGCTTTGTTGTTTATGATGAGGGAATTCACACGAATCCAGAATTCAGTCAGCGAACGCACACACTCTCAACAAAAATTGTGAGCTTCAGTGAGGACTCATCTGAATGCTTCTGTTTTGCCATTGCATTGCTAAACTCAGCAGAGTTGTGTGTGATTGTTTAAAATGCGCAACACTTTAAAAATGCATAAAAATAAAATACACAGCAACATGAGATCTTAGCAACAGACATAATAGATTATATTTGTTTGTGCAGGGGCATTTTTTTATCCAATTAAGCGGCATTTTTTCCCCAACTCCCCATACGTGGCCGCAGGCTTACACACGCTCCGCCTATGACTGAGATGTCTTTTAAAGATTATAAATGCAGTGCTCTTTGCTTGTATCCTGCCAAACCATGCACACAGCAGCTGCTTGCTTTAGTTAATAATATCAGTGTTCTGTCAATATTGATGCTTTAATAACAAATATTTATTGGGAGCATGTATGCTGGGAATTCATAAATTTCATAGAGAAAAAGTATTGTAACTAGTTACTTTTGAAATAAAGTAATCAGAACATTAACGTGATTACCTTTAAAAGGAGTAATCAGTAATTTGATTACATTTTCAGAGTAACTTGCCCAACACTGGTTAGAGCTAAACTCTGCACTAAAGTGGATCTCGTGGGCCAGATTTGAGGATCTCTGATATACTATGACGGCAATGTTACTTAATTTAGACTGATTACGCAGGAAGGGTGACACCATGCTACTTTAAAAGAAAGGAATGGGATGCGGCATTGTGCTTTCATAATCGTTGGAGGCAAAATCAAAAATGAAATGCGTAGCACAGCACTGAAATCATTTGTGAAAACAAGGAGGCCCCCTGGTGGTATAGGGAGGACTGGCAATGCCATAGATGCTCAACTGGGTTAAGATCTGAGGAATCTGGAGGCCAAGGTAACACCATGAGCTCTTTGTCATGTTCCTCAAACCATCCGTGAACAGGTTTGTGTGTGTGTATGTGTGTGTGAGACAGGGTGGCATTAGCATGCGGAAAGAGGTCACTGCTTTAATTTGTGTTATAGTAGCTCTTCTGTGCGATCAGTCCAGCCGGACTAGCCTTTGCTGCCCATATGAGCAGATGAGTTCTCCCATAACTCTAACAGTGATTCACCCATTTTCCTTCCTTGAACTGACCGTTCACTCGCTGGCTAATATTTCCCACCTCTTGACAGGTGCCACTGTAATGATGTAATCAATGTTATACCCAAGGGCTGTTGAATGTTTGATTCTGATGGTTAACCAATATTCTAAAGCATGCAATTACTTTTACGGAAATCTGCCGGTAGTGGTTCATGTTTATCAGTAGATAATAGACAGTTAAACTATAATAGCAGCTACACTATAATTGCATTTAGAGAACATGAGAAACACCTTAACAGTGACCATAACAAGATGCTAGTTGTCAATATATTTAAGTTATCTTTATTTAAGAAATCATCTTTCTTTCCCTGTTGGTTGCCTGGTGTTTTAAAATAATTCTGCCTTGAATTTCGTATTTGCTGCCCTCTTTAATATTCACGCAATGTCACATGCTACTATAAAAATAAAATAATGCTGGAATGTCTGTAATTAACAAAATTAACTTAAAAAATAAATCTAAACTTATAAAATTAGGACCAGAGGTAATCTTTTGAAATACATGTGTACTTATTGACAGCCACACGGGCATCTAAACCATGCCATTACATATGGATATTATCTTTCTGGCCACCAGATGCCTCTAATTTGCCTCTTTGCATTGGAATTAAAAAAAAAAAAAAAATGTATTTCTCTGTTTTTAACCAGAAATCCTACAAAAATCTACTCAAAATGTAGAACTGAATTGATAATTATTATTATTTAATTGATTAAAAGTTACACTTAAGGTGTTCGGCAACATTTAACTGCCCAGGAGTATGAGAACATTAATGCTGTCTCTTTTTCAGACCCCAGGTTAAATGTGATTGTAAGGCATAGTCAGTGAGGTTAACAATGCACAATGTATATGTAATACATTTTATCAAACAAATATTTCTTGCTGAACCTACTTTTTGTAATCTCTGTTTGATGCTTTGCACAACAATGACTTTAAATTATCTTTCCAAATTTGATGTGCGATTAATTAGATTAATTAATCACCATTTTTTCACATCACATTTTATTTTATTTTTTACATTTTTGCTAACTCTAAGTAACTATGCAACTACCTGTCAAGTAACTAATAAGAAGGTTAGGGTTAGTAATATTAAGTTGTTCCCGTTTTATTTTAATGTCCAATTCTCACTATTAACAAATATTTAACTACGACTTTTACCTCAGTAAACTCCTAATTTGCTGCTTATTAATAGTCAGTCAGGTAGTTGTTAAGTTTAGGCATTTTGTAAGTTTAGGGATGTAGAATATGATCATGCACAATAAGTGCTTTGTTAACTCTAATAAATAGCCAACGTTAATAATAGGCATTCTAATAAGTCTGAATAGTTAATAGTGAGAATCAGTCCCATTACTAAAGTGTTACCAAAAAGTTGACATTTACTTACAAAGTTGTAAAATGCAGTAAAATGTCTGTTGGGGATCCATAAAATAAATTGTTGGCAGATATTAAGCAGCCAGTTTAATAATACTCTAAATAGTAGTAATTGGCATGTAGTTGTAGAGTTAGTTACTTGTAGTAAGTACAATGTCTAAAGTAGACTTTTAAAATAAAGTTTTATCATATATATATATATATATATATATATATATGTATATTCAATTCAAAACCATTTAACTTGAAGTTATTCACATTTTTTTCTTATGAATTTGCCTATTCATTATTATTATTTTTAATTTTTTTATCTATTTTATTGACCATGAAACACAACTTTGTAAAATCTAAACAAATGTATGCTGAAGTATGCTAACAATGAACCCCTTTCAAACCATTGACTGATAAGATTTTGTTGTTGTTCTAGCCCCAGAAGTATTTTGATTCAGTATTTTTTGAAAGCATCAGTTGACTACCAGCAGAGGGCATTGTGGAATAATCACACCGTAAATAAATCTTTTCTTTCTTTCTCTCACTCACTCTGTCTCTGTGTGTAGGTGATTCCTCTGTTTGCTGTAGAGTGTCTCCGCAGGCATAATGCACCTAATAATGTGGAGATGAAGCAATCACCGCCACACAGGAAAACCAATGAATAAACATACCTTAATCAGAACAGCACATGTTTCACCATCCCTGTGTAGGAATTCACCAACAATGATATTAATAAATGACAATTATAATAATAAAAATAATTATAATTATAATACAAATGGAAATGTATGTATCTAACATCAATAGAAAGAAGAAATCTACAATGTTAACTTGTTCATTGACTGTATTAAGCTTTATGTCCTTTATAGTTCTACTAATATTACTAACCATGATACTGATTCAATTAGATAATGATCTTTTTGTAAAATTCTGCTTCAAAAATTACATTAAAATAAAGAGTTTGGTTAGTCTTCTGTATCACCTGGTTATTTTAGAAGTAAAATATGACTCATGCTAGACACTTCAGCTTGTACTGAAGAGAACTCATATCACACTGAATGCAGCCATTACACACAGGCAGTGTTAAATGCTGTGAACTTATGAGAGTGAAGAGCGACTTGATCCTTCAGACCCTTCAGAGACGGCAAATCGAAAATTGGGAATCTTTTTTCCACCCTTGAAATGATAAATAAATCAAATTTAAACATCCTGCCCAAGGTTATCCTGATGGCTGGCCATATCCCAGCTGTAGATTTATTATGTCATTGTATATTTAAATAAATAAATTGTATTTAAAAGAGAGTAATGATGATATTCACTGTGGCATGATTTCTGCACATCCTCAAGGCAAGCCAGCATTATGAGCTTAATTTACATTTACTTAATAAACATTGCCCAGGTGTAATGACTGCATGATTTTTTCCATTCACTTGACACGTTTCCAGACTGCTTATAGGCCACGAGATGTTCACATGTCTTTAACCTGGAGTCAGAGTCATGTCTGAAGTCGTTACTACTAGAGTTTGAGTCAAGTCTTGAGTATTTGGTCACGAGTCGAGTCTCAAGTCATTTAATGACTCGCTAAAAAAATCCCATTCTGAATCCTCATGTATTGAAGTCTTCCTATTTACAAAGCTGTTTTATAGGCTATAGACAAAATATATGATTTATTAGGGGTGTGCAGTGAAGCCACAAGTTGGTTCTGTATTTGTATCTGTTACAATCACAAAATTATAAATTTCTGTGTTCGGATAAACCGGAAGTAGACAGAGCTCGAACCGTAACTTCTTACAGTTTTACATGATAAGACTGCTATGTCTATGGTTTGATGACCTTTCTTTTTTAGTAGTTATCACTGAACAAATATGTTGTGTTTAACTAAAATATATTTTTCATAATTATAACATTTCTTTAAATTCCTTCTAACAGTCTGAGCCAATACCCTTGTATAGGCAGTGCTTCGGGTGACGTGAGTACGAGTCCCAGCTTGGGGACCTTTCGTGATACCTTTTGCAAACCACCAAAAGACAAAGAAGCAAACATGTATGTCTAGTAGAAAATATCTATGTATTTAAGCTGGTTATTAGCCTACTCTTGAGAGAGAGATGGTTTGGTTTTTGTAGGACATGCAGAGATGGCAACGCAACTGTTTGATTGAAGATCATGCTGTACTTACTCCATTCATTGGTGTATCATACACTGTAAAAAAAAAAAAAAAAGGTTGCGTCAACTTGCAAGCGCTTTTTTGAGTAAACTTAACAAACACTAAAGTCCACCCTACTTAAAATAATAACTTAATATCAAATTAATATTACATAAATAGTCATGTTAACCTAAAAAATATCAGAACAAAATATTTTTCTTTACTGAACACAAGGCCTATTTATCTATAAGCTTACACAATTTTAAAGTGACATGAAATTCAGCCAAGTATGGTGACCCAGTCTCAGAATTCATGCTCTACATTTAACCCATCCGAAGGCAGTTCATGATTGAATTCAGTGATGTCATCTCTGTTCAGTTTAAATAGTGTCTGTTCATTTATTTGCAATCAAGTCAATGATATCGCTGTAGATGAAGTGTCCCCAACTAAGCAAGCCAGAGGCGACAGCGGCAAGGAACTGAAACTCCATCGGTGACAGAATGGAGGAAAAAAACCTTGGGAGAAACCAGGCTCAGTTGGGGGACCAGTTCTCCTCTGACCAGACGAAACCAGTAGTTCAATTCCAGACTGCAGCAAAGTCAGATTGTGCAGAAGAATCATCTGTTTCCTGTGGTCTTGTCCTGGTGCTCCTTTGAGACAAGGTCTTTACAGGGGATCTGTATCTGGGCTCTAGTTGTCCTGGTCTCCGCTGTCTTATAACTTTTAAGTCAAATAACTTTTTTTATTATTGAAAGTTTGTGTCCAAAGCACAAGGACATACCAAGTATTGTATATTAACTTCTTTACTCAATGCATTTTACACTGAACTCAACACATGGTACATAATGCATGTTAAATAAATCCACTGTTAATTATACCTTCATACGTTAGCAGTCTTGTGGCATGAAGTCACATGTATTTAATATTTTTGTTCGTTTTTAAAGGAACTATTACGTGAAAATTACTATATTGCGTATTTTAACATCAACATAACCCACTGGGCAAAGTTACGTCCAGTGGACGTCTTTTTTATGTCTTTGCAGATGTTGAAAAGATGTCCACTGAGGAGACAAGATGTTTTTATGACGTCTTTTTTTTAAATGGTTTTTATGTCTTCTGTACATCTGATATAGAAGTTCACAGATCCTCCTTACAAGGTTCTGTGACTTTGGACACAAACTTTCAATAATAAAAAAAAAAAAGTTATTTGACCCGTCTTATGATCTTTTATTTATTTAGACCACTTGAATAATATAAAGTCGTGGCCTAGTTGTTAGAGAGTTTGACTCCTAACCCTAGGGTTGTGGGTTCGAAACTCGGTCCGGCAATACCACGACTTAGGTGCCCTTGAGCAAGGCACTTACCACCAACTGCTCCCTGGGTGCCGGAGCATAAATGGCTGCCCACTGTTCTGTGTGTGTGTGTGTGTGTGTGTTATCACTGCTCTGTGTGTGTGCACTTTGGATGGGTGAAATGAAGAGCATGAATTCTGAGTATGGGTCACTTTAAAGCTGTGGTAGGTAACTTTTGACGCTCTAGCGGTTAATAAACAGAACTGCTTGCGGAAGAACATGGTAGCCGGAACTACTTCTCTCTGTTTATGTCTATGAAGAATCACAAAGGTACTGGGTTACTCCGCCGCGTTACCCCCGAAGCAATCTAAAATAGTCCGAATATAAACACTTATTATAGGTGCACCCTAGTGATTCAGGACAAGCCAAAAACACGGTTTGGAAAATGGATTCATGGTGTACTCACTTATTATATACATTTTTTTACATTTTGAACACAAACAAAGTTACGGACCGGAGCTCTGATTGGTTGTTTCTTACCGGGAGCGCATGACTTTCTGCAAATGGCAATAGGACGACTGGGAGGAGCCAGAGGAGCTTGATTTTTTCACAGATTATCTGTCTCATATTCTACTGTCAGGACATAATGACAGGTTTAACAAATATGTAAAAAATATATTTTTACAAATGTTATCTACTGCAGCTTTAAATTTGTGTATGCTTATAGATAATAGGCCTTGTGTTCAGAAAACAAAAAATATTTTGTTCTGATATTTTTTAGGTTAACATGACTATTTATGTTGTGACAACTTGTGATATTAAGTTATTTTAAGTTGGGTGGACTTTAGTCCCCGTTTGTTAAGTTTACTCAAAAAAGCGCTTGCAATAAATTGCCGTATTTTTTTAAGTTGACGAAACTTTCTTCTTTTTTTACAGTGTAGCTTACATAGCCTGTAAGGTTTAAATCATTGCCTTTTAATTCTACACAAACAGTAGAATGTGTATGATATATTATTTTATTTGATATCACTCATGCCGCGCTCTGATTTCTAAGAGATGCACAGAGGGGCAACAGCAATGCGGTTTTTGATTTGCGGTCTTTTTTTTTTTCATAAAGCTTATACATTCATTCACTTCACACTATTATTCATTATTGCGTAACTTTAGAGGTTTATTTAAATATTGCGCTGATCCCCTGGCTCACCTGTTATCTAGCAAACACCACACTGTGCAAACACTAGAATGTTCGGGCAGAATTATTCGTTATCCGTTATTCATTTTAAAAGCCATTGTCTGTGCCTTTCCGAATAAGGCGTTCAGCTTGGGGCACACCCCTATTATCTATGATCTGCTTTGTAAAAAGGGATGTTAAGATGTAAGGTTAATGTACATCTAGACTGTTACTTGTTTTAATCCATTACCATGTTCAAAACTGTTTCTCTGTAATCAAATTCTAAAATAAGAGTCTGATCTAACACAATATTACAAAACCATACAAAAAAAAAAGGATTTCTTCATGGTATAAATCAAGAGTATTCAATTAAAATTCAAAGAGGTATATTTTCCTCCAAGCAGGGGTATGGACAAAAAAAAATGCAACTAAACAAAACATTTTTTTACATGCATTGTATTTTTACATTTAGATACATGCGAGGCCATTTGACGGAAAATTTTCTTATCTTGAGCAGAAAAAAATATATCTAGCTAAATTTAAGTTCTATCCATCTTACAACAATTTTCAGATTTATAATTATAAGATTTTTTTTTAAATGTTCTTCATTTTGAAATGTCACATCTGGTTTGAACAGTCAGAGTCATAGGTTTTAGATAGATAAATAAATAGTAAGATAACTGTATTTGAAGCATTGATGTTTTCTACTGTGTTTTAGGGAAAATAATCTATAATTTTGCTGCTCACAATGTTTCTATTGTTGTTAAAATAACCATGTCATCCGCAGCTCTTAAACTTGGCGCCGGCGTGCGTCTGAGAAGACTTCAATAAATCATGTTTGGATTTAGATAAAAATACTAGAGAATATAACGATGAAAGAACGCTTGTTATGTGATCCGCTCCGCTCACATAAACTGGTGTTGTGTTACGGCTCGCAGTCCGGATGGATGACGGGGTGCGGATGCGGTCAAGTATCACTATGTACTTAAGGATAGTATTTAAGGATAAAAGACTCAAGTTGCTTTTATAATTTCCTCGAGTACTTTTCCTCGAGTCGAGTCAGGCCTGGGGTCATTCCAGGTCAGTCTGAAGTTTATAAAAATGCGGCCTTGAGTTCCCATCTCTGGTTCACACAGCAGCAGATTCCGTTGTGTTCACACATGTTTCATTTGCTTACAGGGATGAGGACCAAATATATGATAACTGTGGCTTCAGTAATTCGCAGATATGAGCTGTGTGTCATCTGAAGGTTTGGATCCAGTCGCTGTTCTCCACTGGACTCAATTGCTCCGCTCTTTACTGAGAAAGAAAAGCTGCCATTTATTAAAGATTCAACAGATTAAATGTTACCACTATTGAATTTATGCTGAGCCAAATGCGAGATGACAGATGCATTTTTTGCACATCGCCGTTATTGATATTTACTTAGCCACCTACACTATGGTTACAGGTAATAAACACAAATAGAATACACAATGATACAGACAGTGTTCTACTCTGGTAAGCTGCTGTGAGAACAGGACATTTCACACTAACAGTGTGAAAGTAGCCATAGTAACATCTCAAGGTTTGGTATTTCATACATCAGAAAATTGCGGCAATATCATTCTCATTTCTCATCTCATTAAGATGCTAAATATAGAATTTGATATAAATCTAGAAAGCTGTTCTTTTATTTCTAGCGAACATTGTATTACAGTCTCACAACTTTAAAAATATACATTTTTAGAGCAATTAGAACATTTATGAAGAAACAAAAAACTAACAGCGAACATTATTTGAGAAACCACAGAAAAAAGAGGGAAAAATAAAGTGATAGAGTGTGCTTAATCATGAGTAGATATACCCGTATATGATTTCAAAACACTACATTTCTGTCCTTTTTCACAAGCAAATGTCAAAGGGAAACCCACAATCAGCAGAGGACTTTTCTGATGTGTCATTAGCACCATCACTCTAAAAACACCAGGCCCAGGTTCGAGTGTGCTTTCATTCCCACATTAGTGTCTCTTTCCTTGGTAAGAACAGGCTGGAGCGTAATGCTAAAGTGAACTAGCATATTGACCCCACACTGAAAGCCTGGCTGAAGGCTGCTTAATACATTCAGCTTGCCCGCTAGACTGAAGGTACGTACACAGTTCAAAAACGAGACATCATTACAAATTTAACAGTAGACTATTTCCTGTAGCATATTCACAGAACACTCATAATATGATATATTCTCATATATTTGTGTACTTTGTCTTTTTCTTCCAGTAGTATTGGTTTGTTTTAATACAGTAGGGCTGTCCAATTAGTCACATGCGATTGTCATGTGCATCTCGTCAGTAAAGCCGGTTCGATAATTAGTAGTTAATCGCCATAACCTGCTTTCAGATGGAGCAGCATTTAATACACCGAACTGTAGATCACTGACAAGCAAGTCAATATCACGTTCATAATCGCAGATGATGGCGATTTACTACCAATCATGGAACTGGCTTGACTGATGAGATGTGTTTGACAATCGCATGTGATTAACTCATGCCCTGTAATGTGGATTAAAAAGACATACCTGCAGAAAAACGCTTGAGATTAAAATAATTTAAAGGTGCGTGGCATCACAAAGAAGTGATTTTTGATTGTCTCACTGTGCTTTTTTGGAACTGGTTATCATGTGTATTTCTACATTCTGTAATCACATTTACTAGCTATTCCATGGTATCTGTGAGGTTATCAATAATCATACTCTAGACCTTCCTGTGGTGTCAGTTTGAAACCTTACTGCTGTCTCTCGTGCTTAGAGCCTTGAGGTAAATGGGTGCTAGTCTTGATTCCTGGCTGGAGCTCAGGGGCGGACCAGCGTCTCTTGCGGGCGCGGGGCCGTTCACTTCGCAAACTGGAAGGAGAAGACTGTCCCGCTGGTGGAGACGAAGGTGCAGGGGCATGGGGCATCCTCTCCACCATGTCCTCTGAGTGTATGTGTGGACGCTGCACCTGACTGTCAGAGTGAGGTGAAGCAGGTGTGGGAGTCAGTGCCAGACACACATCCCCTGTGCTGAGCTGACGGCACTGCAGGCCATACAGCTGGGCGCTCCGCTGGGGACTGCAAGAAGACCAGCCGCGGTCCTGAACGAAAAATGGATACTCCGCTAAGACTGTGAGCAGCTCCTGCCAGAAATGGAATGCACATTTCGGTAAGGTCACACAAAAAGATTCACACTCAGAGAGAGAAATACATCAAGATTTTGTATATGTGCATTGTATTTGAAAAACAGTAGCAGTACTTATCAGTTCACGGTTAGCTCAACAATCCTTTGTCAGAAAACTGAATTAGTTCACAATGCATTTCTTTTTGACCTATGAATGCTATGGAGTGTTATGACAGCCAAAACTATCTGACAAAACAATGTTGTGATTTTGTATTGTTAAAAATCCTTTATTTTGTTGCAAACTCCAAAAAAAAAAATCACAAGTTCAAAGCATTCACAATTTACACTTTTTCTCTATCACTAAAGCTCAAGGACTATGATGACATCATTCGGAATCATCCCACCCCTTACATTATAAGCAAAAAGTAAAGCTTCCTCTGAAATCTGTAATTTATCAAACATCTACTATGTTCTATAATTATTTAGGCCACTTCAACATGCATAATAATGTAAAAAAATCTTCTTTTTAATAGGTTGTTTAAAAAGTTTAAAAGTGAACTGTCATAGGCGTTGTCCACAATAATGTTTTCTTTAAAAAAATCATCATTTTCTCAGTTTTGGCCTTCGGTCCACACTGAGACAGCGTTTGTCAATGAAAATGCTCTTCAAAATGGATGAATTTGAAAACACTGCTTTCCCGTTGTAGTGTAGACTGTGAAAATGGAGACTTTTAAAAACGATTAAGCATGTAGACATCTATGATGTCTGTAAGATGCATGTTATGTGCTATTCACTTTCACATTGTTGCAATTGATTATTATAGATGCTACTAGGTATATAACAGTCCTAGTTCCCTATAAAATTTACTTGCAATTGCTGTTTTGCTGCAAAACATGAGGGCCGTTACATTTTAGATCAGACACATAATTGTGAGTAAAGGCGACATGGATGTGTCAGTGAATGGCGAGATATGTTCGCCAATAAAATGATCCTACCAGGAGAATTGCATGAAAACTTAAAGTTTTATGTCTGTCCAATCTGTATTGTCTCAGTGAGCTTTTATAAGGCTTTATGCAAATATAATGTTTTCTGATATTTCAGTGTGGTTAAGAAACTTTTTGTGTGGATGGAGAGCATTTTAAAACAAAAACACTTTCAAAAACATTTTTAAATGAATCCAGGTTAATGTAGACGTAGTGATAATTAAGTTGTGTTAGTTTAACTGGATGTATTTTATTATATCCTTCCTTATCATCACTTTGTGTATTACAGCATTGACCTTGACTTGACAGGAAATTTTGATTTATGTACATACTTCTTGTGCTAAACTCACCTGAGTGTTGCGGTCTGTGAGCAAGACCTGCAAGTGGTTGAAGCCGTACGTGGGTCCGGGTGAGATTAACAGAATAGTGCAAGTGCTCAGGTGAAACTCAGGCAAGGTGTCAGCACTTTGCACGAAATCCTCTGTCTTCAGCTCCTCCACCCTCTTCAGATGGCCACCAGCCAGCTCGATCAGGGAACCTTTGGCAAAATGAGGTAGGACTGCAGAAGGAGGTGGGTTAGGGCCAGTGAGCACAGCGACGGGAGGGTGGTAGGACCCTACTGAGGGATCCCATTCGGTCTCAACCTCATGGCTGTTGTGTTGGCTTTGCAGGAAGTGCTGGGACTTTCTCTGGGAGTAGGACACAGAAGGACTGAGCTGTGGGTACTTTGGAGAGTTATGGTGTGCAGATTGGCAAAGGGACCCCACAGCATAGTAGATTTGAGCTCCAGCCTGAGAGGAACTACCACCGAAATGATCCTGAGAAGTGACTGCCCTTCCTATCTTTGCATCTGGTGAGGGGGGTATTGGTGTTTTGGGTGTTCCCAGAGGGTCCCTGTCCCACGGTGAGGAATGTGCACTTGTGCTCTCTCGTGGCAGAAGGCCTCTTCCGGTGGTCTGTCTTGTTGTGTTCTCCTGTCTTCTCCTGCCATTGGCATGTGGACCATCTAACCTGGCCACATTTTCATTTCCGCGGCCATCGCAAGAGGCCATCCTTCTGCTAGGCCCAGACCCACTGTCTGTGCCTTCAACACCATTGGGCCGTCTGCCTTGGTACCTGAGTCTGCTGTCAGGCAGGGTGTCATGGGGATACACTGTAGGCTGTGGAAAGAGATGAGGGGAGAAAAGAGATGAGCTATAGTCTCGTCGACTGGGGCCGTAGGACCACATTTCTCTGGATTCGGCTGTGTAGACACTTTTGAACATGGGCATAGAGATGAGCGGTTGCACACTAATTGGGGGGATGTCACTGCTCAGCCAACGAGAGTGATGGGCAATAGTGTGCTCCAGTCCTCCGTCCATACCCCGTCCACACAATGTCTCTCTCCAGGATGCCGAAGCTGACCCTCGCCTCTCTCCCACCTGGACCGGAAGGAATGAAGGATGCATGGAGGGGGTATAGGACACCTGCCAAGGCAACGGCAGAGGAAGGGGTGGCAGCGTGGGTGGAGGGGGTGGTAGAAGATCCCTGCTTTCTCGGTGACTCTCCGTGGAGTGGTGCTGCCTTCGGCTTCGAAAAGGGGCAGGAGGTTTGAAGTCATCCTCTGGGGCTGGCTGATCTGATGAGCCCTGTCGGGAGTCCCGCTTTTTGGGGGGGAGGCACTCCTTGCTGCGGTCTGGGCTTGGATTCATGGGACAATCCCCCGGGCCTTCTGGGCCGCTCTAGGTTACATGGGCTGGGAAGAACAAAGGGCTAGGAGAAAGACATGTTCTTCTGCTGATCAGCATCACGCACACCACTTGTCACACACTGTCACGTTCAGAACCCCTGCTCACCTGAGAGAGAAAAGGGCAAATATGTATGTATATAAAATAAATAAATAAATATTTCAGTAACTAAATAAAAATAGTACTGACCTATTTCAGTAGCCCTAGAAACTTGATACAAAGATCAAACTTATTTCTGAATGTCACTGCAGTACCTAAGCAGATTAACCATAGATTTAGTTCATCAAACATTTTAAAGAGTGTCCATAAACTTTCAGAGGCCAGCTCTCTTTTTTTTTGTCTGTATCCACTAAGGGTCTGGGAATCATTTGATTTCACTGTATGTGCTGTACAGATGTATGTGGCAGATTTAAAAATAAAGCAGACTTTGACTATGACTTCATTGCTAAGTTGCAGACAGGAACATCTGAGAGCTTTATATTGGAAAAAAAAAAAATGGTCCAACTGTTCTAAATATAACTTTCAAACAATTGTCTCTATATTGCCGTTATGCTACCAACAAACACATAAAAACTTACACTAATCGAAAAACACACAAGATTTTCTCACCCACACACAAGTATTGCAAGAGACTACATGGCAGTTCTTAAATAGGTTGCTTCTGTTTACTTATCTGTGATGGGAATCTCCGGACTTATTCCAGAATTTACTGTAGTGATTGGGAAAGTTACCTAACAATAGATCACTAATGCAGAGGCATTTAAAACAAACATGCACATGCAAAAGAAGGCTGAAAGGTTTAAAGCAGTGAAACTTGCTTGTTTCATTCACACCTTCCTGTGGGGAACTTTCTCTAATGTCAATCCAGCACTCTAAATTAAACCCTTATATTTGACTGAAATACACTGTCAGCACATCTGGTCTCTTTCTCAACGCCTCTGTCTACCACACTGTCTACATGGATTGAACTCAATACCCTGCTGTTGTCTCCATGGAAACTGAGTCCATACATCTATAGTGACCAAAGAGAGCTGAGAGGGTTATATATGGATTTTATCAGGAAATGTAGTCCGACAAACTGTACTCATCACACAAGAGCAAGCTTCTAAAACAACTTTAAGCAAAGTTAGACAAAAAGGAGACATTTCTGTTTATTCTCACAAGTTCCTTCTATTTATGTGAACCTAAAGTGCTAATGCGAATTTTATGGAGAACATATAAAAAATATGTTGCGAGCCGAGCATTAGTATCATAAAACACAATATGGTTTGTCAAATGATTCTCAGTGCTCTGTTATTTCTGAAAGTGTTTACACACTGTATTTGTATATCACAGGTTACATGCTGAAGTATGTAAAGGAATTAAATTGCACATAATGTTTATCTCTCAATGCTGCATAAATACATTTTCATGATGCAATACTTGACCCAAGTAAGGAAATCATAGAATAAACATAATCATATTACTAAATGAATGAATGAATAAATATAAAAAAGGGTAATTTTTCATTCTAAACAGAAATGGAAATGTTGCAAAACAAAGGCTAGACATAGAAAGTAACTTAAATTATGTAAACAAATATTTATGTATCTTGAGTTGTTACTATCGCTAGTTAAAGAGTTTATAACTACAATTTAAAATGTACTTACCTCTTGACAGCTGTAAACATGCCACAATTATTTTGTTTTTGTAAGTTGGCTATAAATATATTCTACACCACAATCCCTGTGCTTACTCCTAATCATTTTTACAGCCCTGCTTGTTTTGACAAATTAAACATCTAACGTGATGTTTCTGGATCATGTACTGAAAATGGGGGATAGTTTTATGTGATCTTTGGAAAGCTTAAAAAGAAAAAAAAATGAATCACAGTAGAAAAAAAAAACACTGACAGAATCAATCTGATAAACACAACTAGCCTATAAGAGGTGCATTTCAGGCTCATTTAATTATTTCAGAAGTTTAATATCTGTTCATTCTCACCAGGATCTTCTTTTAATACCAACTCAAGTTCAAGTGCAAATACTTTGTGCCATGCACACTAGTGGAAAAACACACACATATACATTATATATATATATATATTATATATATATATATATATATATATATATATATATATATATATATTTAAAATAATGTAAAAATTACACATTGAAAAACACAGATTACAGAAAAATAACATTTGTTTTCTGATTTACAGGCTTGTCTCAAGCACACGCAAGGTAAGCAGTTTAATGAATTTGAGATCAACATGAAAAGCACTGCTGACCTGATGCGACTGACCTTGATGGGGTGTGCTGAGCAGATATCCATGTGACGCCACTTACTTCTGCAGTCCATCACACCTGCAGCTCTTCTACACACACAGACACACAGACACACCAGTAAGGCAATGGTGTGTGCAAATCTACGGGCAAAATGTGGTGTCACACCATGTCGAAAGGCTGTGAGGCTGACTGTGAAAAAGTGTGAGAGTTTGTGCGTGTGTGTGCATGTACACAAGGCTGAGGAAATGAGTAATATCGTGCAGTGTGAGGCATGTCTGCTGTGCAACAACACACAGGCAGACCAGTTGCTGCTGTCGCCCACTCGCCTTACTCACTGTGAAAGGGATAAACACACACACATGCAGTAACAGACGGGTAATTACACACACTCCCACTCATGCTATTGCTCTCAAACACACACTCTCAGCCCTGAGCATATGCATTTACATACGTGATAAGCATGTAGATAGATAGTGATATATACTCCGGTTTCAAACACATCATTACTCTATAAACAACTTAAAGGATTTTAGATGATTTTCTGACCATAAAGAAGAATAAGAAGAAATAATATAATCAAGTCCTTTGGTGAAACAAGGCCATGTTCTGACATAAAAAAGTCCAACTTTATTGCTTTGCATTGTGGAATAATCAGCTGTTTCATAAACATCAGTAATATGGTGGCAAGTGTCCATTCTGGCAGAGCATTTTGACGTATTTACTTTTATTTTTATTATTTTTATTTTATTTTATTTTGTGTTTTGATTTTAAAACACAGTTATGTGTTGTGTAACATAGTTTAATGATTGTCTCTAACCAGTTGTGCAATGTTAAAGCATCTCTTCCATGTTCACTTCAAACTACATTAATTAGCGTTTGTGTATTAACCAGCTAAAACAAACCATGAGAGACATTTTGTCATGATTAGTTTCTGTGGCGTCATACTGGGTAGTCTCATATACACTGAAAACCCACTGGATCACACATAAAAAAAAAATGGAGGATGTGGAGGAAAAACTTGTGGAACCCACTTCAGATGGTTGGAAGCCCAATGGAATCACACTAATTTATTGGTTGATGTCGCTAAAGAAATGCTACCAAGGTGCTACGTGGTAGCTTCCATATAACTTTCTGCTCGGAAGCATCAAACCTCCAATTTTCAGAAGTCAGACATGAGCCTAAGGAGCAAAAGAGAGTGTAAAAGCTGCTTTGCAGAATCTTGTTCCCATTCATAGAAACAGAGTAACAGTAATTTAAATATTTATATATAAATAAAAGTTAAGAATGAACATTATCTGTACCATTGACTATTTTGGTTGTCAATAAACGCATGAATAAGATGAAGATGAATGCAAATAGTCTTTAATAATCCACAAGAGGTTAGATACAGGACGGACATAGTAGACCATACTGAAAAAATAATATATATATAAAAAATATAATAATAATAATAATAATTAATCAGCCCAATAACTGACCATCAACTATGTTGTGTAGTGTAAAGCAAAAGGCAAAGCTAAATAAAAAAATAAAATAAAAATAGAACAAGTGATTTAACTGAAATTCTATTCAAATATATATCATGCCAGTAAACGCTTCGACTTCTGCTGAAACTTGCGATTCAGAAAATGAAATGGGCCATCCATCCATCTGTTCTCTAATAAATCAGTGCTTTTATATATAACATACAGAAACATTTACTATGCTGATATGTGAGGGTTAACATTTTATAACATTTTTAAACTGTTGTGAAAATTGTCAAGTTGTATCTATTTCTTGGATAACATTGTTGTCATAACCATACTGTAAAACTATTACTAATGATATTTATTTGCCATTGAACCCCCGCCCCCACACACATGTGTCAAAGGAGAAGCATGTTTATGCATGAGCTAATGCTAAATGACCAGAACTATGAAAAAGAAATTAGAAAAAAAATCTGAAATTTACAAGAATCTCTTACATATTTTTATGAATTGAAGCACAGTAATTGCTTAATCTGAAAGACAAATAAAAGGCTTTGAAATACTATTTGGGTGAGCTGACCTATTAGTAGAAGAAGAAAAAGGCCAAGACGGGTCTGCAATAAATACAGAAAAGAATATCCTACTGTAATGCAGTTACAGCTAATCGTTGTAATCCTACAACACCACACTATTACAGAACTGTCATTTCCTCTCCCTGTTCACTGCATACAGATGTCAAGTAATTGCAATGAACTACATATGTGGAAATGAATGAGTAATTATAGAGTACAACAACTAGCAGACAGGAATCAACTAAATTCACACAAAAAGTTTTTTTGTTGTTGTTTTGTTTTTTGTAACAGTGGTAACACACGAGTGGGAGAAACTGAGATATGAAGCTACAGTGAGAAAAAGTGCGAGAGTTTGAAGATAAAAAAAAAAAAAAGTTGTGTCAAAGGAGAAGGGCAGAATAAGAAAGAGACGGGAGTAGGAGAGAAAATGTTAAAGAAGACTCATCCTACACAAACCCTCTATCTCTGAGAGCCTGTGGTGTCACAGAAACCTCTGAGTCAAACCAAAACTCTACACTACATCGCTCTTTCTCACCACACACACACACACACACACACATACATCACTCCTGTCCAGCAGATGCAGTGTCAGCGTTCTCTTTGAAGACGAGAACACTGGCACACTCTTTAAATAGATACTTGTTAGGATGGGACTAGATTGAATTGCAAATCACTGGAACAGAACTGCTGTGTTGCTTTTCGATTACAATTATGGAATTTGAAATGTTTTAGAGAGTTTCAAACAATTTAGACAGGTGATGTTATATGGATTAAGTCATTTATGACCTATTAGGGACAGTATATGCATTAAAAGTAAGAAAGTAAGAAATAGCTAATAATTTCTTTTGTCTTTTTCTTTTTCATTGCACATATGTTTACCACATAATACAGCTATTGAAAATTCAAGAAACAGCATACTATTATTAATAAGTAAAGTCATGTCTTATTAACTGAAATGTTAAATGGCGCAGCTACATTTCTGTGCAGTGTATGAATCATTTTTCCTGTGTGCAGCACTTCTTTGGGCTGATCATGTTTCTGAGCTCTGAAATCTTTATGATGCAGCAGAACTCTCCGGAAGACCAGCGGAGGTGAAGGTGAGGAGGAGAGAGCGGGCCTTGTCCTTTCTCTACCTGCTCCACAACACTCATCACACACGACTTACTTAAAAACATAACACAATACAATACAATGGTTTTTATTAAATAATTTGTTAATTAGCAATTAATTAACATTTTTATTTTAAAGTTATGGTTTGTCTTTCCTGGTAAACGTGGCAAATAGCTGAATACATCATTGAATCATTTCAATACGTTTTCCCTGTGCCTTTCTACTTTACTACACAGAACTTATTTGTTTTGTTTTCTTTGTATGTATGGATCACTTGGGTTGTTACCGACATGTGATATCAACGGCACCTTTACAAATATATTTACTGAAAAAATTCTGATGTGTTCAAAACTTATTTTACCCACTGTACAAAGAAACAGGGCATCATTGTCCAGTAGCTCATTTGGAAAACTCCCGGTGCTTCAGACGGCAACACACATTTTATTTATTCATTTATATGTGACAGTAATAGACATTACCAAATACAGTAAATATAAAATGTCTACATGCCCTGTTTAATGATGGAAAAAAATGAAAATATAAAAACACATTTACACATAAACAAAAACAACAACATTGTTGTCTATTTATTATATCTATTATTCATATATCTATTATCCTGCACTGAAAACCCTAATAAGTTGACTCAACTAAATTTATTGAGTAAACTTGTTGCTTCAATTTAATTGAGTAATGGAGTCTCCCAAAACTTACATATTTAAGTTTATTTAACTTGACGGTTTTGTCAGAGGTTTAAATGTTGATACATGATTCATTTGAAGTCACCATCGTGGTGGAAAGTGTTTGGTTTAGTTGGAATCTTGGTCCAGTTACTTCTTGTGTTAATTTGTCTCCTGCTGTATTGGTGTATTTTTGTGGTGAAAAAAGACAAATTTAAATGAGCTCAGGTGTTATTTGATGTTTTTTGTTGATGAGAATGTCATCACATAATACGTATTTGAGATCATAAAATAAGTTTTGTTTGATATTTTTAACAGGCACCAGGAGTAAAATACTTATTTTAAAGATGGACGAAATGAATGTGTTTGAAATAATTTGAGTAAAAGAATCAATCAAGTACTCACACACACAGACTTCTAGATGTAGCATATGCATCACAATAATGGTGACAAACAAAAGAGCTCCATAGCACAAACTCATCCTTATTTTCCAGCCTTTTTTGTTCAGATTGTCACCATGTGATGCATATCCAAAATCTTGATGTCTGTTTGTGACGACATGATCGGTTTTCTAAAAGTAAGTACATTATTTTATCTACAAAGTTTATATCCATAAAAGTATATCCATAGTTGCAGCAATACATTTTATTTTACTATAATTAGTCACCATTACAAGCAAGATATGTGTATGTTAGATCTCAACTCTCTTTGCCACAGTAACAGTGTTTTACAACACACAATTTACAGCAGCAAGAGACAAGATAACACCAACCAAGAGCTGATAACACCTGAGCTCTTTTAAACTTCATCTTTCTTTGCCACAAAAACAGCATTTTCAAATATACTGTTATAGCAGCAAAAGACAAGTGAACATAAGAAGTATCTGGACCAAGATCCCAACTAAACCAAACATTTTCCACCACAATGGTGACATCAAATGAATCAAGTATGCACATTTAAACCTCTGTTAATTCTCAATAGGAGCTTCTCTAGATGTCTGACAGAAATAAAGTCACAGAACCTTGTAAGGAGGATATGTGAACATCTATATCGGATGTACAGAAGACATAAAAAACATAAAAAAAAGACGTCATAAAAACATTCTCTCCTCAGTGGAGGTCTTTTCAATGTCTGCAAAGACATAAAAATACTTTTTTTTTTACAGTGCAGTATAGGGTTTACTGTATTTTCATAAATATTGTGACAGTTTGTCAAAAGGTCAAAGTTTAAATATGCTGTTATTTGTTTTACTTCAGTGTGTAAGAACATCATTTTCAGTTAAATTTACATGATGAGTTAACTTAAATATATAAGTACACTTGAAATTAGCACCAAGTTAAGTGAAGATAATTGTTTAAGTACATTAAATAAGCATCAAGTTTGGTGAACTGAGTGATTTAAGTACAATCTACAAAACCGTCAAGTTAAATAAACTTAAATATGTAAGTTTTGGGAGACTCCATTACTCAATTAAATTGAGGCAACGAGTTTACTCAATCAATTTAGTTCATTCAACTTATTAGGGTTTTCGATCTAACGAGTTAAGCAGTAACTTTAGCTGCCATGTTCTTTCGCTCAAAGGAAAACAATTGGGCCACTTCATCAAATACTTAAGTTGTCGTTTCAATAATCATCTCAAAATCACATACCACAAGGATTTAAATTAACATATTTCACCAGTAGAAATCATGCAAAACAACTTTATATCTACAGAATTTTAGTCACCGAACATAGTACACAAAGAAAAACTTCCTCTTGAATTGTAGTTCAGCA
Organism: Carassius auratus; assembly: GCF_003368295.1. Taxonomy (NCBI): domain Eukaryota; kingdom Metazoa; phylum Chordata; class Actinopteri; order Cypriniformes; family Cyprinidae; genus Carassius; species Carassius auratus. The sequence goes on from NW_020528381.1 coordinate 47,708, forward strand.
ACCAAACAGACCAAAAGGACGAATTTTGTAACACACCAATCAGTGCTTTTGTTCTCTTGTTGCTAGGCAGAATTTCTCCCATGGCCAATCACATTAAAGGAAGAACAGAGTGACGTTGAGTTTTTCGAAAGGATTACTCATGATTTTGAGCTCACAACACTTGAAATCTTAAGTTTATGCATTTTGAAGGTAAATTAGTTAAATTAACTCTAAATTACACTAAATTTTAAGTAATGTTTAGTCAACATTACTTGATTTTTTAAGTCAAGGCAACATTAGGGTTTACAGTGTGCAGTGGTGGATGAAGTATAATGCATAAATCAAGTACTTGAGTAAAAGTACAGAAAAGTAAAAGTACTCCATTGTCAATTTTACTCAATTGAAAGTATAAAAGTACTAGATTTTTTATGTACTTAAGTTTCACGAGTTCACACTTATATATAATTAGCTGAAGTATTATAATGCATATTTGGCGTTCTGTCTGGAAGCTCGGGAAGTGCCCCTGCTAATCAGTGGGCAACCAGGGCAGAAAACTAACCGTGAGGACCCATGAAGCCTCCGACTGGAGATCAAGACTCAGGACGACGGACGTGTAGGTCCTCTCAGTTGAGCAGATAAACAGGCTTTGGGCCGCCGACAAAGAGGTCTCTTGCGACACCCGACGGGAGATCAATACTCAGATGGATAAGACCTGTTTGTGGGCAGCAAGTAAAGAAAATCCAACCGGGAGCACTCTCGCCGACATCTGACACGAGCACCATACTCAGTAGCATCAGACGGGTAAGCCTCGCCGGCCGGGGAGCGGACAACAAAAGGAAAACCTGAATGCCCGGGCATCCGATGGGAGATCAGGACTCAGAACATCGAACGGTTAAGCCTCACCAGGCAGGGGGAAAACATTTGGACAGAGTTTTGGTGGGAGGTCTAGACTCTTGTCGTCGTACAGAGAGCATCGTTACCCGTCAAACAGGAATGAAAAGTTAGGTGGACGTGAGACTCTCGCTGACGTCCGATGGGAGCTCAATACTCAAGGTACCGAATGGGTAAGCCTCGCCAACCATAGATAGGAAAAGCTAAGGTTGTCTAGCCAGGAGGCTCTCGCCGAAGTCCGACGGGAGCTCAATATTCAAGGCAACGAACAGGTAAACCTCTCCAGATGTAAGACAGAAAGGTAAAGTTGTGTTGCCAGGGGGCTCTCGTCGGCATCCGATGGGAGCTCAATACTCACGTCATTGGACAGGTAAGCCTCGCTGACTATAGGAGGTTAAGGTAAGGGTATGTGACCCGGGAGGCTCTAGCCAGCATCTGATGGGAGCTCAATACTGACAGCATCGGACGGGTAAGCCTTGTTGACCATAGGATGAAAAAAGTTGTCTAGCCAGGAGACTTTCATCGACATCTGATGGGAGCTCAATACTCACAACATCGAATGGATAAGCCTCACTGACCGTAGAAAGGAAAAAGTAATACTGTCTAGACGGGAAGCTCTCATCGATGTTTGATGGGAGGTAAATATTCACAACATCAAATGGCAAAGCCTCTCTGAATGTAAGACGGAAAGGTAAAGTTAAATGGCCAGTATTTGGCCAGACAGTGATGGATGTTTTTTTTTTTTCGCGTCTAAAAAAATAGAGGTTCGTGGCAGGATTTTATCCGAGAAAATCTAAGGAGGAGGTATTCGAAGATGAACTAGTATGGTTGGATTGGAGAAGAAAAAGTCAGTTGTCTAGCAAGGAGGCTTTCACCGACATCCGACGGAAGCTCAATAAGCACTGCATCAAACGGGTAGCCTCACTGTTGTAAGACAGAAAGATAAGGTTGTGTAGCCGGGATGCTCTTGCAGCCATCATATGGGAGCTCAATATTCATGGCATGAATGGTTAAGCTTCATTGGTAGTCGGATGGAAAGCCCATGATTGCTTATCCGGGAAAGCACTTGCAATATCTCACATGAGTTTTATACTCGCGACTTCATAGGAGTAGGCTTTGCTGGTAGTTGAACGCAAAAGGCGTAGGTTGGCTCAACCGTGTGCACTCTTGTAGCGCCTGACAGGGAGTTCAATACTAAGAACAATTTGGTTGTATACAAGGGTAGATGCTATGAGGATTACTTGCATAATTGTTTAACAAATCCAATGAGCTGCTTCTGATAACAAGTCAGAAATTCTTGGTGCAGTCATTGTATTCGAAAATTAAGCCTACGAAAAATAAATTGAATTTCCTGTGCCAATGTACCTCAATTAAGTGCCATGAATCAGCGATATGGTAATTGTCAAATCGTGTGAGATCGACGATACATATCAACAATGTAATCGTGCATGGGTGGAGTAAAGATAGACTCTTTATTCTTGTCATAGCATAACTATTTGCCATTTTAAACCATTCAGGTGCACGAAAGAGCATATGGAATCACAATCAAAAAAATAAATACAGACGTACTGATAAACTGATGTTAAATATATACATACTAAATTTAAACAGATAGTTCATGTAGTAGGGCACTATTGTAATCTCGCTTGTCCTGTAACTGTCACGGTTCGTGAATGCACCGTCTCCAGCTGTAGTCATGTTGATTGTTTCATGTGGGTGTTGCCGCTGATCGCCTGATAAGCGGCAGGTGCGGCTCATTCTAACAGACTATATAGCGCCCTGTCTTTCGTCTCCTGTTTGTATGATCGTTGTTTGTAGATCCTGGTGTTGATGTCGTGTTCGTGTAGTTCCTGCCTTGATTTGTCTTCGTACTGGTTTTCTGTCGGATCCTGTCTTCACACACGGAATATACTCACCACCATTGGAGTTATCACCACTATCATTGTCATCAGCGCACTCAACTTCTCAACTCACCTGTCTGTGCTGCCATCGTGGTTCCTGCGTCACTCTCCGGCCTTCCATCATCTCATCCTATCAATAAACTTCCTTTTTACTTGCATTTGTCTCCTGTCCTCCATAGCCGCCGTTACAGAACGATCAGACCACAACATGGAGGCAGCGAGTATTCAGTCGTCATCTCTGGAGGAGTTTCTCAGCGCCAGTGTTCGGAGGATGGACGCCCAGGAGAGGTCTCTTAACGACACTGGTCGCGCAGTCCAAGCCCTGGTGACGCAGGTGTCTGAGCTCACTCAGCAGTTCTTCGAGCATCCACTTCGAGCACCATCTTCTTCGAGCACCCACTGCGCCACCCACACCGCCCGCTCTCCCGATACCACCAGTGACCGCCTCCCAGCCGGAACCACGACTTCCCATCCCGGAAGCCTACTCGGGTGAGCCCAGCTTCTGTAGAGCATTTTTGATCCGTTGTGATATGCATTTTGCTCTTCAGCCTAGAACATTCGCCAATGAGAGAGCTAAAGTGGCGTTTGTCCTCACGTTACTCTCTGGGAGGGCGGCACTATGGGGGACGGCGGTGTGGGAGAACCAGGACCCATGCTGCGACTCGTTTCAGGTGCTCTCCGCCGAGATGAGGCGGGTCTTTGATCGGGCCATCGCAGGACGGGAGGCGGCCAGGATGCTGGCGGAGTTACGCCAGCAGGAGAGATCCGTCTCAGACTTCTCGATTTAATTCAGGACCCTGGCGGCAGAGTGCCATTGGAACGAGGAGGCGCAGTGGGACATGTTCCTGCATGGGCTGGCTGACCGCGTCCAGAGGGAGATCTACGCCCTGGATCTGCCCCCCTCTCTTAATGGACTCATTGAGCTAGCGTTATGGGTGGATGCCCGCCTCACTCGGATGGAGAGGAGGGGGCTGCTCAACACCCCATCCAGGGGCCCGGCAGATGGGCGATTCAGCGGCGGAGATGTGGTCAGTCCCACCTACGATCACGAGCCCATGCAGGTAGGGCGAGCTCGGCTTTCCCCGGAGGAGAAGGAGAGGCGGAGATCCCTCGGCCTTTGCATGTACTGCGGGGGAGACGGACATCAAGCCCATACCTGTCCAGTAAAAGGCCAAGCCCGGTAGTATGCATGAGGCTACTATCGGGTGGGATCTCTGCCGAGAAGACCTCATCATCACCATCATCTACGCTCCTTCTGGTGAGACTGCGGTGGTCAGCACAGACACACCACTGTCAGGCACTACTGGACTCTGGGGCAGAAGGTAACTTCATTCAACTACTATTTCTCATAGTACTGAGGACATCACACTCATCACTTCTGGCAATCACTCCGAAACTATCTCCTTTCACATCCTTGACTCTCCCCTGGCACCCATTGTCCTCGGGCATCCTTGGCTCCTTCTCCATAACCCCAAAATAGACTGGTCATCTAATTCAATTTTTTCTTGGTCTCGAAAGTGTCATGAGTCTTGTTTAGTGTCTGCTTGTCCGTCTGTGTCTGTGTTACAGGAGGAGGCGGTGGATTTATCTAACATGCCCGCTGAGTACCTCTACCTGAAGGAAGTGTTCAGTAAGTCTCAAGCTGCTTCTCTTCCTCCGCATCGTCCTTACGACTGTGCCATAGAGTTATTGTCAGGTAAGTCTCCGCCTAAAGGCAAACTTTATTCACTTTCTGTCCCAGAGAGGGAGGCTATGGAAAAATATATTTCTGATTCTCTAGCTTCCAAATTCATCCGCCCTTCCTCTTCTCCTGCGGGGGCGGGGTTCTTTTTTGTGGGAAAGAAGGACGGATCACTGCGACCTTGCATTGATTACCAAGAGCTGAACAACATCACGGTAAAGAATACTTATCCTTTGCCGTTGATGTCTTCAGCCTTCGAGAGGTTGCAGGGAGCGTCTATTTTTACAAAACTGGACTTACGCAGTGCGTATCATTTGGTTCGGATCAGGGAGGGGGATGAATGGAAGACCGCGTTTAACACCCCCAGAGGGCACTTTGAATATTTGGTCATGGCCTTCGGGCTCTCCAACTCCCCAGGGGTCTTCCAGGCACTCGTCAACGACGTGCTGCGAGATATGATTGATCAGTTCATTTATGTCTACCTGGACGACATATTGATTTTTTCTTCCTCTCTCCAGGAACATGTGCAGCACGTCCGACGAGTGCTTCAGAGGTTGCTAGAGAATGGGCTTTTTGTCAAGGCGGAGAAATGCGAGTTTCATGCACAGTCTATTCCATTTTTGGGGTTTATCGTGTCGATTGAGGGAATACGCATGGATCCCGAGAAGGTTAAGGCTGTGGTAGAATGGCCAAGCCCAGATTCTCGTAAGGCCCTACAGAGGTTTCTGGGGTTCGCTAACTTCTACCGGCGTTTCATTCGCAATTTCAGCCAACTAACCGCACCTCTGACCGCCTTGACCTCCGCCAGAACTGCGTTCAGGTGGTCAAACACAGCGGAAGCTGCGTTTGCTAAACTGAAGAGCCGTTTCATTTCAGCTCCCATTCTGATAACCCCTGATCCTACACGTCAGTTCGTGGTGGAGGTCGATGCGTCAGAGGTGGGGAGCGGTGTTATCTCAACGTTCTCCCTTAGACGACAAGGTCCACCCTTGCGCGAATTTTTCATATCGTTTATCTCCTGCAGAAAGTAATTACGATATTGGTAACAGAGAATTGTTGGCAGTCAAGATGGCATTGGAGGAATGGCGACACTGGTTAGAAGGATCAGGGGTTCCTTTTATAGTATGGACTGACCGCAAGAATTTAGAGTACATTAGCACCGCCAAAAGGTTGAACTCCAGGCAGGCTCGATGGGCACTTTTTTTCGGACGTTTTGACTTTACTATTTCGTACCGCCCGGGTTCCAAAAATATCAAACCCGATTTTTTATCTCGCATCTTTGACCATTCCGAACGCCCATTCCACTCCCGAGTGTATTTTTCCTGAGACATTAGTGGTCTCCACTCTCACATGGGAGATCGAATCGAAGGTCAGAACGGCCTTAGAAGGGGTAACGCCTTCGCCCGGGTGCCCACCGAACCGCTTATTTGTGCCGGAGGGATTAAGGTCCAACGTTATCCAGTGGGGACATTGCTCTAATGTGGCTTGCCATCCAGGGGTTAACCGTACTAGATTTTTAGTCAAGCAACGATTCTTGATTCACCACTCTTATACATTCGTGTCTCGAAGAGCACTAAGACCAGTTACTTTCTGGTCTTAGCCCTCCACAATCAGCCCACGAACCCATGCAGCTGGATAGCGCATCGTTGACTCACGCAGAACGTCAGAGTCGGATGACTATTTGTGATGAGTCCTTCTGAGAGTTCTCGGTTGGAAGGTTACAGTATGAAGAATTTCAGTCAGGTTTCAGGCGCCACCATAGCACAGAAACTGCACTTGTTAAAATCACAAATGACCTGCTTCTTGCGTCTTGTTTACTTAAATGGGGAGTCATCTCATTTATTATCAGTAAAATATGGAGTGCCACAAGGATCCGTCCTAGGTCCCCTTCTATTTTCAATATACATGTTGCCCCTTGGTAATATTATTAGAAAATACGGAATTAGCTTCCACTGTTATGCTGATGATACTCAGCTATATAATCTCAACGAGACCAGATGAAAAGTCTAAATTATCTAAGCTAACAGAGTGTGTTAAAAATGTAAAAGATTGGATGACCAATAATTTTCTCCAATTAAATTAGGATAATATTAATTATTGGACCAAAAAACACTACACAGAATCTTGTAGATTACAATCTGCAACTAGACGGATGTTCTGTTACTTCTTCTACAGTCAAAAATCTGGGTGTTATATTAGAAAATCATATTTCCCAGGTTACAAAAACTGCATTCTTCCATCTTAGAAACATTGCCAAGCTACGAAACATGTTGTCTGTTTCTGATGCAGAAAAGCTAGTTCATGCATTCATGACCTCTAAACTGGACTATTGTAATGCACTTCTAGGTGGTTGTCCTGCTTCTTCAATAAACAAGCTACAGGTTGTCCAAAATGCAGCAGCTAGAGTCCTCAGCAGGTCACGAAAATATGATCATATTACCCCAATTTTAGTCTCTGCACTGGCTACCGATTAAGTTCCGTATCGGTTACAAATGATCATTACTTACCTATAAGGCCCTAAATGGTTTAGCTCCTGCGTACCTAACTAGCCTTATACCACACTACAACCCATCACGCTCCCTAAGGTCACAAAACACTGGACATTTGGTAGTTCCTAGGATAGCAAAGTCCACTAAAGGAGGTAGAGCATTTTCACATTTGGCTCCCAAACTCTGGAATAGCCTTCCTCATAATTTTTGGGGTTCAGACACACTCTCGGTTTAAATCTAGATTAAAAACACATCTTTGTCGCCAAGCATTTGAATAATGTATCTTAAATTGTGAGTGTAGTTGTATCTGATCAAATGTGCATTCTTATTCTTTAGCTTGGGTTAAACTAATTAATTTTACTTTGTTGGAACAGCAGCTATGCTAATGATGTCTTTATTTGTTTCTAAGTTTTGCCACAGGATTTACATCCCGTGGTAACTAGGATTTACACAAGCTCCAGTCTGGATCCAGAACACCTGAGAAGAGATGATGCTGACCCTCAGAGGACCTCAGATGATGCTAACCCTAAATCAACAACAGATCCAACTAATATTGCTACAAGTGTGACTGCATCATAATAATTATTAATAATGTTCATCATCCGGCTGACTAAGTCTTGTATTAAAATTTTACTACAAATCCTGTCATACGTGCACAAACTGACAGTCACCACTTATAAGCTATTACTAAATATTGTAGAAACATAATTTTCTGTAAAGTTGCTTTGTAACGATTTGTATTGTAAAAAGTGCTATACAAATAAACTTGAATTGAATTCCATCCGCTTGCAGCAGCCAGAGTGAGAAATTGCAGAGCATATTCACTCACAGTCATGGAATTTTGCCTTAACCGACACAGTCATTCTCCAATTGATGAATCCCAGGTAGGCATTCCAAAAACTTCCTTGAAGTGAGTTAGGAAACTGGAAATAGACTGGAGTATGTCTCTTTTCTGAGACCAGAGTGATTCAGCCCAAATGATCGCCTTACCATTCAGTTGTTATATCATGAACGCTACCTTTGAGAGGTCGTTCAGATACAAGTGCGGTTGCATCTCAAAGACCAGTGAACACTGTAAGATGAATCCGTTGCAATACTCCGCCAATACTGAGAAGGGCGCTGGTCGGGCCATGCGACTGGCAATTGATGGTGGAGAAGAAGCCGCAGCAATGTTAGCAGAAGTAGGTGCTGGTGGAATAGGAGGAAGTTCCTGACTGACATTGTCCGCGATGTCACTGAAGTGCCCATGGATGCCCATGATGGTGTTCGTCTTTGTTTTTTCTGTGGTCCGGTATTCTGTTACAAGACAGAAGGGGCAGACACACAGATAAAAGGTAATGCAAGGTTATTTTGAACAACCAAATGAGTGATCGGCAGTGAAGGGTATTGTGAGTAGGTGAGTGGCGATCCAGTTAAGATAGACTTGAGAGGCTCAGATCATTACTTGCAGATGGAGATTGGATGGAGACACACAGTACTGGAGAAGACTCAGGAGCACACACAGGAGACGAGGAACAACGAGGAAGACTTGGAGAGAGTGCAAGGGAACAGGCAACTGCAATGGAGTTCTAGAGGTAAGCACAGCGTTAGCAGTGAGAGTGGTGCTTAAATGCTGGATGTAATCGCTGGATAGATGACGTGCAGGTGTGTGTGATCAATACACAGGAGAGGGAGTGCGCTGTCAAGTCAAGTCACCTTTATTTATATAGCGCTTTAAACAAAATACATTGCTTCAAAGCAACTGAACAACATTCATTAGGAAAACAGTGTGTCAATAATGCAAAATTATAGTTATGAAGGCAGTTCATCATTGAATTCAGTGATGTCATCTCTGTTCAGTTAAATAGTGTCTGTGCATTTATTTGCAATCAAGTCAACGATATCGCTGTAGATGAAGTGACCCCAACTAAGCAAGTCAGAGGCGACGGCGGCAAGGAACCGAAACTCCAGTGGTGACAGAATGGAGGAAAAAAACCTTGGGAGAAAACGAGGCTCAGTTGGGGGGCCAGTTCTCCTCTGACCAGACGAAACCAGTAGTTCAATTCCAGGCTGCAGCAAATGTTGGGCTGCACTGTATTTGAGTTGGGGTGGAGTCTGGCGTGATTGTGACACATAGGGAATGCATAGCATTTTAATAAAACTGTTAACATTATGACAGTGGGCAATTTTAATGTGCATGAGTTACTTTATCTAATCTGTGTTATTGTAATGTGTTTTTATTTATTTATTTTATATATATATATATATATATATATATATATATTGTTACGGCTGGCTCCCAAACCGCAACATAAAAGAGGCCAACAACAAATGCTTTAACAATAAACCAAATTTATTGTCAAACAATTAAACAAACAAAATAAACTGACGTCTAGGGGAAAAACAACACGCGCGTGTGGTTATTAAATAAACAAACAATATCTGACACTAACAATAACAATAAGAAAATGATATATATATATGAGCAAAATATGTATTAAATAAAAGAATGGGAGAAATGAGAGAGAGAGTTCACTTGGAGGTGCACTGATCTTTATACTAATACTGATTGGGGATTGAATACACCTGTTGCCCAACTAACGTCTGCACTGTGTAGCAGAGCCAGCAGAGGGCAAACAGGCAGGCGTAACACCTCCCCCACAAAAGTATTCCTCTAAGGAATACTAAAAAAACATCAAAATTTCCACCGATGATCCCACTCCACTTGGTTCCGGATTCCTGCTTCCTGGGCCCTAGGAAACAGGATAGAAAGAGACAAGTAAAGGGGAAAAAAAAAACAAAACAAAAAAAAATAAGACAACAAAATATACAACCTTTATGTTCGGGATAGGGCATCGGCAATGACATTGTCACTGCCCCGGATGTGTTTAATGTCAAGGGAAAATGGTTGCAAGAAGAGACTCCACCGCATTATCCTCTGGTTACGATCTTTCATTCGGTGTAAAAACACCAAAGGATTATGGTCGGTATAAACCACAATCGGACTAGCAGATGATCCCAGATAGACCTCAAAGTGTTGGATAGCCAGAACAAGAGCAAGCGCCTCCTTTTCCACAACAGAATAAACTCGCTGGTGGACATTGAATTTTTTTGAGAAATAACAGATTGGATGTTCTACTCCATCCTGACTTTTCTGTAACAGAACAGCTCCCGCTCCAGTGTCGCTGGCATCCACAGCTAAACAAAAAGGTCGAGAAAAGTCTGGTGCAAGAAGGACAGGAGCACTAGCCAACAGTGCTTTGGCTCCATCAAAAGCCTGTTGAGAAACAGTGGTCCAATGAAAAGATACTTTTGTACTTATAAGATCGGTCAAAGGTGTTACGATGGATGCAAAGTTTGGGCAAAACCCACGATAATATCCGGCCATTCCCAGAAACCTACGCAACTCTTTGCGATTTGAAGGCACTGGAAAAGCACAGATGGACTCAATCTTAGCTTCAATGGGACGGACATGTCCATTTCCTACTATTTTACCTAAATAGGTGACAGTAGCTTTCCCAAATTCACATTTTGCCAGATTTAAAGTTAAAGAGGCCTCAGTCAAACGAACAAATAACTCTCTTATTTGGACTAAGTGATCCGACCAAGATGAACTGTACAGAACCACATCGTCCAAATAAGCTTCACAGTCAGATAATCCAGACAACACCCGGTTTACAAGGCGCTGGAAGGTGGCTGGAGCATTTCGAACCCCAAACGGCATAACACGATATTGGAGGAAGTCATCAGGTGTCACGAATGCAGACAGTTCTCTTGCCCTAGCAGTCAGTGGAACCTGCCAGTACCCTTTTAACAGGTCAAATTTGCTCACAAACTTTGCAGACCCCACTCGATCCACACAATCATCTATGCGGGGTAAAGGGTAGCAATCAGGCTTAGTGAGGGAGTTAAGCTTGCGATAGTCTGTACAGAATCTGTAGGATCCATCAGGCTTATTAACAAGGAGACAAGGGGAACTCCAAGCACTAAAGCTGGGTTCAGCCAAGTTGTGATCTAATAAGTAACTAACCTCCTTCAACAATTCCCGTTTTATGGGGTTTACTCTGTACGCATGCTGCTTAATCGGTAAAGCAGAACCCACATCAATGTCATGTTCGATCACTGTAGTACAACTAGGCACATCAGAGAACAAGTTGGGAAACGACTCGACCAACTGAAGAATGTCTTTCTTCTCAGACTGCGATAGATGTGGTAAATGATGGGCTAACTGTAGATACATCTCAGAATTATTCAATCGTCCTTCAATAACTCCTCGAGAAGGAAAGTGAACACCGTCATCTCCATCACAACTCAAAAAGGAACTCTTTGAAGAGGAAGTCCCCTCCCCAGTCAAATGTGAAGAACCATCTGGCACAGTAGTTACTAAACCCACCGAAGATGCAGGAGGAAAGTAAGGCTTTAAAAGATTTATATGGCAAACCTGCACTCCCTTGCGTCGTTCGGGGGTTTTCAAGAGATAATTCTGTCCAGAAAGGCACTTAAGAACTGGATAAGGACCTGCAAAACGGGCTTGAAAAGGGTTACTTGCAAGTGGCAACAAAGCTAATACTTGGTCTTCGACCTGAAATTTACGAGACACTGCTTGTTTGTTAAATAACCTCTCCATCTTACTCTGTGACTTCCCCAGTTTTCTCTGAGCAATTGCTCGAGCCTCATGCAGCCGATATCGAAAACCACTCACGAAATCCAAAACATTTTTGGAGGGTTCAGAAGGGATCCAGTTGTCAGCTAGAACAGCAGTTGGACCACGAACTTCATGACCAAACACCAAATCATTTGGACTGAATCCAATGCTCTCCTGAGTAACCTCTCTAACTCCCATAAGCAACCAAGGCAGCCCCTCCTCCCAATCAGACCCAAGCTCCACACAGTATGACCGTAGCAAGGACTTCAGGGTCTGATGAAATCTTTCAAGGGCCCCTTGACTCTGAGGGTGATAGGCACTGGAAATGTTATGACTGATTTTTAATTGTCGCAAAGCTTTAGCAAACTAACGGCTCATAAAATTAGAGCCCTGGTCAGACTGGATAACTCTAGGAATGCCAAATGTTGACATAAATGCAGTTAAAGCTTTGAGAATAGATTTGGTAGTGATGGACCTGACAGGATACGCAGCTGGATACCGGGTAGACAGACACATAACGGTAAGTAAATACAAATGACCGGTCTTTGATCTTGGTAGAGGACCTACGCAGTCGACTTGTAAATACTCAAATGGTTTTGAGATCGCTGGAATAGATTGGAGAGGAGCCACAGGGATTTTTTGGTTTGGCTTACCAGTGAGTTGACACACATGACAAGTTCTAACATACTTTGCTACGTCTCTTTTTAAACCAGGCCAAAAAAACCTGCGTTGCAACCGATCGTATGTTTTCCTCACTCCCATATGTCCAGCCATTCTATCATGAGCTAACCTGACCACAGACTGCCTGAATTTAAGAGGGACTACTACCTGCACATAAACTTTAGTAATGGGTTCAGATTCACTGACCCACCGTCTAAGCAACATCCCATCTTTTAGAAAGTAACAAGAGGGTAGCTGGGTCTCAATATCTCTCTCGATACAAACCATTGAGAACAAAGGTTTAAGAGTAACATCAGCTAACTGTTCTTGAATCAAGTTCTCTCGAGAGACATGAAAAATAGAGGATAAAAGATCCTCTGATACTCCCTTCTCCCGGGATACAAACTCCTCAGAAAATAAATCGGATGAATCTGAAATCATGTCTTTTGTCAAGGACATACCAAGTGGTTCACCTTCGACTGTCCCATCATCAACCTGATCTGATGGAACAAACGCACCCCCATCTACATCATCCTCAGAATGAACAGGTAACGGTTTCTCCATGGTTACCTCACTGTCAAGATGTAAAGAAACTTCACCCAGCTGGTTAGCTTTAAGTTGTTTTCCTCTGGCTCGGGTGACAGCACAGGAAGGAAACACATGGGGAAATTTCCAACCACATTCATCAGGAACATCTGCAGACACAGGCGAGGAGACTACAACAGTAGATGGTACAGGTTTTGATGTTCCCCAGACATTTCCCTGAGCAAGATCATTTCCCAGGATAAAAGAAACACCAGGCACAGGAAGGGAAGATCGTACTCCAACAATAACATCACCAGTTACCAGATCAGATGTAAGATGTACCTTATGTAAGGGGACTTTTAAAAAAGTCATTTCTATTCCCCTAATCAATACATCCCTCCCGGTTGCAGTCTGACCTGAGAGTGGAAGAACTCCCTCTAGTAAGAATGATTGAGAAGCTCCGGTATCTCTCAGGATCCTCACAGAAACTTTTCCTTCTTGACCTGGCAGAGACACAATGCCGCTAGTAAGAAATGGAGCATACTCTGTATAATTATCCCTTACATCTACCTGTGTTGAGATCCCCTTCCTAATCTCAGAGTTCTGTTGATAAGCATGACTCTCCAGTGGTTCAATTCCAACCAATCCAACTGGCTTAGCAGATTTCTTTAACGAGTTACATTCAGAGATTTTATGCCCAACTTTGTGACAGTAAAAACAGATCACCGTACCTTTCTTATCTGATGAAAAATTCTGACTCACAGGGGGCACCCTTGACACAGTGTTTGATGTACTCACTGGAGGTGTCCACCGATTCTGAAATGACTTTCTACTCTGATCGCTTGAAACTCTATCAGGAAAAGAAACTCTGTGAGTAAGAACAAATTCATCAGCCAACACAGCTGCATTAGCTAATGTAAGGGCCTTCTGTTCATTCAGATAAGTAGACACAGACACTGGTACACAGTTTTTAAATTCTTCCACAAGAATTAACTCCCTCAACTGGTTCAAGGTTTCCACTTTCCGAGACTGACACCACCTGGTAAACGCAATATCTTTTTCGCGAGCGAATTCAACATACGTTTGTTTCTCAAGTTTCTTATAGCTACGAAAACGTTGGCGATAAGCCTCTGGTACTAACTCATACGCTCTCAAAATGGCTGTTTTTACTTGTTGAAAATCTACACTCTTTTCTTCAGAAAGAGAAGAAAACACTTCTTGAGCTTTCCCCGTCAGAACACACTGCAGAAGCAACGTCCAGACTTCTTCTGGCCATTTTAGAGAAGAAGCAACTCTTTCAAAATGGGCAAAATACTTGTCAACATCACGTTCACAGAATGGAGGAACCATCTTAATGTTTCGACCAACATCAAAAGAAGAGTGCACAAACTGAACAGATTTAGAAGCTTCAGCTTTCCTAACTTCCAATTCAAGTTCTAACTTCTTCATCTCATACTGCCTATGTTCACGTTCACTCTCACGTGCATACTCTAACTTTTTCAGCTCCAATTGTGTACGTTCACGCTCCTGTTCAAGCTCTAATTTTTTTAACTGAATCCGGTTTTCCCATTCCCTATCTTTTAATGCTTGAGTACCTTCTAACGATAGTCTCTCAGTTTCAAACTGTGTTTGTTTCTCTGTGAACATGACATCTCTCTCCATAAGTGGATATTCTCCTACATCCAGAATTCCTTTGGCTATCAACTGGCTTTTAACAGCCCTCAACAAATCCTCCTTGCGTTTCTTATCATTACTATTCAAAATGAGTGCATGACTCTCTGCGATTTCTAAAAGTTGTTCTTTGGTGCACCTATCTAGAAATTTATCAGAAAGTTCTACATTCAATTCCTCAGTGGACGTCATTTTGAACAAGCATACGATTAACACAATGAAGATTTAGTCAATAAATTGACTACAATAGCCCAAATAATTCTAACAAAACCTCCCAACGAAAAGTGTCAGAAAAACAACCTAGCTCAATCCACTATAACACTAGAAACACTATAAAAGATCAAGTGAATAATTAAACAAGAAAAAAAATCTTTCTACTATTCAACGTAATCACACAGACCTTAAAGTTACTGCAACCATTTCAGTGTTATAAAGAGGACAAATCAATGCACATTTGTAATAGGAATGTGTAAAACCCTGCATAACCACTCAATGCAGTGCTAATTTACTCACAGTAAACAACAATCGGTCTTACTAGGCCACAACAGCGGTTTCAAACTTATTTACGAATCACATCAGCTGCTATTGTCCCCAAGATTTTCATGTAAACAAATCAAATTGTATTTAACTAGTCTACACAAACATCCACTTCCTATATAAAATGGCAAAATGAACATAACCACACGTACGCGAAAACACGCTCTCTTTATAATCAAATTAAGCAAAACCAAGGGAGAAAAATGTACTCACCAGGATTTCCATTGGCTTTTACATCTCCGATATGCCTGCCTGTTGAAACTAACTAACCTAGCTAGTCTTCAAAGGACTGCCGGGCTCGAGGCGACTTGAAACGCTGAACCTCGTAACAACCGTTCTCCAAATGAGATCAGCTGCGCGAGAAGCGTACCCCCACCCAGGATTTCCTTCCGAAAACTCCAAAATAAAATGCAAAACAAAATCAACAAAACAACAAATAGTGTTCCGATGGAAGGGCCGCTCACGCGCAACCCAGCTGAAACACACTGTCTAACCGGAGTGAAAGCCAATTCTCACAAGAAATCCTGAAGAGACTAAAAAAAAAAAGAGTCCCTCAGAAACAAATGTTCAAAATCCGGACGAGACTCCCATTTTTATGTTACGTCTGGCTCCCAAACCGCAACATAAAAGAGGCCAACAACAAATGCTTTAACAATAAACCAAATTTATTGTCAAACAATTAAACAAACAAAATAAACTGACGTCTAGGGGAAAAACAACACGCGCGTGTGGTTATTAAATAAACAAACAATATCTGACACTAACAATAACAATAAGAAAATGATATATATATATGAGCAAAATATGTATTAAATAAAAGAATGGGAGAAATGAGAGAGAGAGTTCACTTGGAGGTGCACTGATCTTTATACTAATACTGATTGGGGATTGAATACACCTGTTGCCCAACTAACGTCTGCACTGTGTAGCAGAGCCAGCAGAGGGCAAACAGGCAGGCGTAACAATATATATATATATATATATATATATATATATATATATATATATATATATATATTTTTTTTACCTAAAACATAGAGACATTCATTAATATGTCTGCTTCGTCTGCATTCAAGCATTTCAGTGGGCTTAAATAGATCACTCTTTACAGCAGATTTAGTTTACATTAATAACTTACTTTTAACAGCATCAGACGTCTGCGCACTCAGAGGATCTCCCGGTTCTTACTTGTGAATTCAGTTCACTGGAAACTCGCACAGTTCATTTGAATCAGTGAGTTGTCGACTCGAGAACAGCTGCAATTGAATCATTCTAATTCGTAAACGAATGGTTTGGACTCATGAAAGTCTCATGAATCAGAAACCGCTTCTGAGTGTCAGAGCACGTGACATATTACAAGGAGTAACGATATGTTTTATGAAATGTAGTGAAGTAAAAATATGACCTTATGCTGTGGAATGTAAGGAAGTAAAAGTAAAAGTTACTAAAAATAAAACCACTCCAGTAAAGTACAGACACTTGAAAGTTTACTTAAGTACTGTAACGAAGAAAAGCTACTAATTACTGACCACCACTGATTTCCCTCCAGTGTGTGAAATTCAAATAGTTGAACAGCTTGTGGGAATACCGCACCCACATTGACTTTGAATGAAGTGAAGTGAAGTGAAGTGAAGTGACATTCAGCCAAGTATGGTGACCCATACTCAGAATTTGTGCTCTGCATTTAACCCATCCGAAATGCACACACACAGAGCAGTGAACACAAACACACACACTGTGAGCACACACCCGGAGCAGTGGGCAGCCATTTATGCTGCAGCGCCCGGGGAGCAGTTGGGGATTCGATGCCTTGCTCAAGGGCACCTAAGTCGTGGTATTGAAGGTGGAGAGAGAGCTGTTCATGCACTTCCCCCACCCACAATTCCGTCCGGCCAGAGACTAGAACTCACAACCCTTTGATTGGGAGTCCAACCCTCTAACCATTAGGCCACGACTTCCCCTACACTGGTACACTAAACTAAGTGGGAATTGGTCATCTAATATACTCATAACAACACCTTGAGTGATGTGTGATCCAAACAGCACAATGTGCTTGGTGACATGAGTCTCACTTACTACACTCCTGAAGTACATAGACAATCTTCATTGGCCTCATCCATTAAAGTGATGGGTCTGCATACTGACAGGGCGTTGAATGTCAGGCTGTCTGTTGCAGTCATGATAACCTGTAGCTGAACATGCTGAAAATAGTGTAAATGGCCATCGAGTTTGTCCTGTGCTCATCTACTCATCATTCTGGATGCAAAGACCAAATAAGACATCAGAAGACTACAATGAACAGTTCAGACTGCTTAGACATCACAAGACTACAATTGACAGTTCAGACTTCTGAATGGATCACTGTGGCTCCCCTGCTCACCCTCCAGGATCTGCATACTTCCATAAGTAGTAATAAAATGAAGCCTTTCAGTGATGACTAATCCTAATCATGAACTTAATCGTTTATGAGACTATTAATTTGTCAGGTTATTTCAAGTCAGGTTTTGGACTTTAATCCCCACTTTTCTTAGCATTTTTTATGAAACAGCCACCAGGTGAGTGACAAATGGATGGGTTTAGTTTCAAATCAACCAATCAAGTTTAACATGAATGCTCAAAAGGGGAGGGGCACAGTGTCATGAAGGTATGAATTCCCCCTTCATTTAGGGGATTTCTTGCAATGGCAACAAATGGCTGTTGCAACCTCAGAAAACAAACATCCCAATGGGTACATTTATGGCAGTATACAGACCCATGGTATTTCCGTGTCTGGGCAGTAATACTCCAAGATTTGTGCAAAAAAATCTGTGGTGTGTACAGGAGTTTACTGGTCCATATACAGCTCTTTTCATGCAGTGATCAAAAAGAAATATTATGTGATAAAATAATCCATTTGAAACCAACGTGAGTTACAGTCCCATCTGAGCTCAACTATAATGTGAGGATGCCAATGCACATTGCATGCTATATGATCACATCATATCCATAAACAACGAAAGATTCAAGTTCATCTAGGCTACTTTTTGTTTTTTTGGAAGAAGACATACTGTGATAAATGAGCTGTGAGGAATAAGAATAAATCTGTCATTAGTTTTTACTGTAACATAAACTTGTGCACATTAACTTCTTGAACTTTTCCAAAACTGCAATACCAGACTTAGATATGTAGAGTGCAACATTTTGAAATATGATAGGCAGCCTTGACTTATCTGCATTTTAGCTTGCATCCTGTGGTTATTTACTAAAGGGCACACTGACGCGCAAAACATGATTTTTACTTCATATTTTTTTACCACTGCATTTGTAAATTAATAAATGTAATTTTAATGTAATCTTGAGTACCTATAGAGTAGTACTGCATCCTTCATAACTCCAAAACGTATTTAGTTTTATTATATTCATAAGAGAAAGATAGTCTGTACCGATATTTCCCAGAAAAACACGACCAGCTGGAGGCGTGACGTGTGGGCGGAGCTAAAAAATCACGAGCGCCAGTAGGCTTTTGCGTTGAGAGCATGTGGAAGCTGTGACATTACAGTGAGGGAAAAACCATCATCCAAAACTAATCAGCTGTTTATTTGTGATCAAGAATCAGATCCCGAGGCTGAAACTGAACGAGAGCTGCAGCAGCAACGACTCGCTCCGAGCGGGGCTCGAACTCAGGTCTCCGGCATGGGAGGAGGACGCACTAACAAGGAGGCAGAGATATATTAAGCAGTTTTACGCACCGCCTGCGGTTCCAACACATGATCGTGACCCTTTTTCGTTGGGATTGCATCATCCTTAAGAAATAAACGATACGCAAATCCGTCGTCAAACTGGGCCTTGTTTGTAAAACAAGCATCTTCGAAATGCAGGGAACAAACAAAAACACTTGCACAACTCCGTTGATGCTCTGTAAAAATAAACTCCATTCACTGGTCCCTTAATGCAGTTTTTTTTTTTTTGGTAATCAGTGCAGGGTTGTCTTGCCCTGGCAACCAAAAACACACTCCTTTTGTGACATTTGGCGACGCTCTCGCTCTGATCAGTGAAGTCTGTTGTGCTCTCAGTGCTCTGCTATACGGGAGCGAGCACTCTTCCGGCAGACGTGCCCTTAGGACCCATATAAGGAAATTCTGCTCCATCTAACGTCACACAGAGCCATACTCGAAAAAAACTTTCCGAAACTTGTGACAAACTTGGGAACAAAAATACTCCTTCAAACGTACAACTTAGTTTTTGAAACTTTGTCCATGTTTAGCATGGGAATCCAACTCTTTTACAGTGTAAAAAAACTCAGTATGCATGAAATAGCATTTCACCCCCCCTTTTAACAGTAATGTCTGGAGTTGTTCACTTCATGCCTGCCAAGCCAAAGCCTGTTCACGTCATGTCTGCTACACCAGGGCCTGCTCACATCACGCTTGCCAAGCCAGAGCCTGCTCACCTCATGTCTACTACCCCAACACCTGCTTACAGAATGTCTGCTACGCCAAAGACTCTGCTGGAACTTAGGCCAGGACTGAAAGGACTGATTGCAAGTGTGATGGATCCAATGGTCATGTGCTGCCCGTTCTATTTGCCTCGTGAATTTACATCGCCACAGCTGTTTACATTCCACCTCAAGCAGACGGAGATGTGCTTAGTGTCTGCTTAAACAACCACCTGGACGTTGCCATCAATGTTAGCGGGGACCTTAATAAAGCCAGTCTTAGACATGTAATGCCAAACTTTTACCAGCACATTTCCTGTCCAACCAGAGGGAGGAATGCATTGGACCACTGCTATTCTCAATTCAGGAATGGCAATAAAGCTAGCTCGCTACCTGCTTTTGAAAATCTGACCATACCGCCATCTTCTTCATACCCAAATATAAGCAAAAGGCAGCTCCAAAGTGGTGGGTGGTGAAATGCTGGTCCACTCAATCAGAAGCAGCATTACAGGACGCGCTCGATGACGTGGACTGGGACATGTTTCGGTCTAGCTCCACTGATGTCAGTGAGTTTGCGGATGTAGCTGTCAACTTTGTGGGCACGCTGAATTAGGAGTTTACACAAACCATAACAGTAAAAACTGTCTTAAACCAGAAATCATGGGTTGATGAATCAATCCGGGCAGCGGTGAATGCGCACATGGCTGCGTATAATGTGGCGCTCATGTCGGGAGACATGAGCAGACACAAAACTGCCCGTTATGCTATCTGATGCACTGTGAGAACACCTAAACAACAGTACAGAGAACGAATGGAGTCTCGTTTACAAATGAATGATTCCAGGCACAAGTTACTATCAGTACTTTTAAAAATAAACCCTCTGTCATTGTGAGGGCTGACTCTTAACTAACCAATGAGCTGAACCTCTTTTATGCACGTTCTGAAGCAAACCGCTCTGGCGATTTGAACAGTCTGCCAACGTGCACAGAGGAAAAGAACAGCTACGTCAGTGATGTATGCAAAATCACTGTATCGAAGGGTGAGGTTCGTCGAGCTCTGAAGTGTGTGAACAACAGGAAAGCGGCTGACACAAACATAATTTCCAATCATGTATTGAGATCATGCAATGATCAGCTGCCTGGATTGTTTACGTCCATCTTTAAAGAGTCCCTTGCGCAGTCAGTTGTCCCTACATGCTTTAAAAAATCTATCATCGTTCCTGTATCAAAAAACACTTACATCACTAATTATGAAGGTTTTTATATATAAAATATCAATTTAATGTAGTGTGGCAGGTTAATTATTCTATCTGCTGTTGGCCCCGGTTGGGGTGTGATTGGCAGACCAATGAGGTGAAAGTGTCCATGCTATTTAAAGACTCTTATTTTGATTTGGTGTGAATTTAGGTGGGTTTAGACGATCTCTCGAGTTGCAGCCGGCCTGCCTTGTTCCCACTAAGTCTGGTCCTGGAGAAATATCCTTATAATCTTTTGGGTATGTTCCTGGGAGAGGAAATTTTATTGATGCTCGTATAATAAAGTTTTTTTTTTATTATTGTTACTCAATTGGTAATTGACTATAGTTATTGGGAGTATTTCCCTGGCCCCCCACCAGGGTGGCAAAGTCGGATGAAACTAGTTGTGATTTAGAGTCTCCTTAGACCTATGTGAGTGCCATGTTTTGGCATAGTAGGATTACCTGGTTGGACAGGGATTTTTGAGTGAGATATGAGCATAATTTTGCGTTTTATTTATTTTTTCCCCTTCAGAAGCAGAACAGCAGCGTCCGTTTCAACCTTTTGGGCAGGTTGTATTCCCTTTATTAGTGGGCATGACAAGTATAGAGGATGAGATACAGGAGTTGCGAGAATTAGTGGCACAGTTGGAAGCAGACAATGACCGTTTGTGTCATGTAAGTAATCTGGCCCTAGTACTGTTCCTGTTGCCACAACAACTGAATTTGGCCCACCCCAGCCAGTTGAGGCTGATTAATACGTACCAGAATGGTTTGTTTTTGTACCCAGCGATAGAAGGTCTCCAAAATTTACTGGCAAATCCTGTATAGGTATTGATGATTGGGTGGAGGAAACTGAGACTTGCATGTGGGCCCGGCATTTGTCTAAAGCTGACAAAGCATTTTTTCTCTTTGAACACTTAGAATGTGAAGCGAGGGAGGAGCTCAGACATTGCCCCAGTTGGGAACAGGGAGATCCAGATACGATTATTATGATTTTACATGAGCTGTATCGCTGCTCTCATTCATATGTAGCACTCCAAGAAGCATTTTTCTCCAGGAGACAACAAGATGGGGGATCTCTGTTAGAATTTTCCCTGGCTTTGATGACCATCCTGGAGAGGGTCAGTCCCAATGGGTTACGGCATCCAGCATGGGGTGCACAGGTATTCTCAGTCAGAGTTGAGGGAGCTGCAGGAGATGTTAAAATCACAGCAGCAACAGCAGCAGCAGTTGTCATGACTCCGTGATGTCTGGTCCCCTGCCACATTTAATGGTGTCATGTCCTCACCTCATTGTTTGTATGGGAGGCGCACAAGTAGAGCTGTGGTCAAGTCCAGCTTTGTCGAGTCCAAGTCAAGTCCAAGTCCAGGACTAGTCGAGACCGAGTCAAGACCGAGTCCAAAGAGGTTCGAGTCCAAGTCATCTCCAAGTCCAAAAGTTTCAAGTCCAAGTCCAAGACCGAGTCCAAATGAAAGAAAAAAGGGTCCTCTTCAAGACCACATACTTAACTACTGATAATGTTTGTGATGCGAGAGAAAGCATATCTCCTATTCTAAGAAAATCATTTTACATTATTATTTGTAATGATCAAAAAGCATGTGCAAAGTAACAACTCTGTAGGACAGGGGTCTCCAAACTAGATCCTGGATGGCCAATGTCCTGAAAATTTTAGCTCCAACTAGCCTTAAAACACCTGGAAGATTAGTGTGTCTAGTAAGAGCTTGATTAGGTTCAAGTGTGTATTATTAGGGTTAAAGCTAACAGGGGCGTTACACAAGATCCCGGGCCCTATGCATAGGCGATCCTGATGGGCCCCCATGCCCCCGACCCATGAAAATATCCAGGTAAAAAATATATATTTCAGATTCATACTTTTTAAGGGCCCTCTCTTCCTTTGGGGCCCTGGTAATGAGTACTGGTTTTACCCCCAGTCTGACCCTGGGAGCTAAACTTGGATAAACAAACAAAGTTTGGAACTGTAAGGTCAAATAATTTTTATGTACTTTATTTTTTGTTGACATTATATCTGTGGTCAAAAATGTATATGACAGATGCCTTGGCACAGTGCACAGACACGCGCAAAGCTCGGGATATGACAAATGTGCGCAGCAAGGCTAGAATGGATACATTTGGCTCTACTGGACATGCGCACATAAATACAGCTAAATTTTTGTCATACTGTACTAGGGCTTGCATAGACTAGTCGAGCACTGTCTGAAACAATCGATTACTCCAGCATGCATTAACCATAATGAATACAAAGTGTTTGCAAGTACGACGTGAATTTTAGAATTACAATATTGCGTGGAGCTGTTACTATATGACCTTATCTATGTTGCATGTAAAAATAAAATATGTAATGTAATAATTAGGGTTGTGCCTGAAGCTGAATATGGCACGGATAATGGCTTTAAAAATGAATAACGCACAAGGAATAATTCTGCCTGAATACTCTGCTGAAGCTGACACAGTCTGGTGTTTGCTAGTTAACAGTTGAGCCAGGGCATCAGCGCCAGAAGTGAATGAATGTAAACTTTATGAGTGAAAAGAGCGCAAATCAAACACCGCATTGTTGTCGCCTCTCTGTGCATCTCTCAGAAATCAGAGTGTTGCAAGAGTAATTTTACCTATAATAATACATCATAGCTACACGTTATATTATTTATATATATTTAAAAGGCAAATATTTAAAGGGTAGGCTACGATATGATACGAATGAATGGAATAAGCACAGCGCGCTCACCAATCAAACAGCCGCGCGTCTCAGTCTCTCAAAAACCAAATCAGTTTTCTCTCAATAGTAGGCTAATAATCAGCTTAGATACGGATACATTGTCTACTTGTCCTACATGTTTGCATCTTTACCTTTTGCTGGTTTGCGTGGCACACACACACATCTGTTTACTGAAGTTCATTAACATTAAGACTCGCTCAAAGTGTTCTGTAATGAAAATGTGTGCATTGAATGGATTCAGTCGTGTTCAAATGATCACTAAACGTTTGTCATGACTCTCTGCTTGCATGATAAATATTATTTTAGAAATTAATAATTATTTCAGTTTAACACGACATACTTGTTCAGTGATAACTACGAAAAAAAAATATAAAAAGTCTTAACAGTCTTATCAAGTAACTGTACGAATGCAGATAGGAAAGATTTTGTGATTGTTACAGATACAAATACTGGCTGTTACATGAAAATGTAAATATGTAATGTCATAATTATAAAGTTTTTAAAATTTACATTTGTAATTGTTGCATAAGGCTATACATTAATATGCGTTTATTGATTAAAAAAAAACTATTTAATGTGTATTCATTTACAATAGCATGAACCACGAGTAAAGCCGAGTAACTCAAGCATTTTTTATTAAAAAAAATCGACTAGTAGTAATCAGTAGTCTTGCAACCCCTATACTGTACAACAATAATTAGTTTTTCGTTATTGTAAAGGATACGTTTAAGGCTATCTAGGTGTAGACGTAAATAAAACACAATCTAACAGGTAGAAAATTAAATTAGAAACATCTAAACTTTTCAGGTCGCAGTAAGTGCACCGCTGGTTATGCACATCCTTTCCCGGGAAAACAATACTGAGAGCTAAGATGGAGAAACAGATGATCATAGTTGTACAAGGATAGCCATTTTTTAAATGAACCTATTAGCAGAGCTACTGCAAGTGATTTTAAGTGCTGGAATTCCATTTATTCTTTGCTGAAACTTCTGCGTCATCATGGAGAGCGGGTCATGGTTGCCCAGCAACAGCAGACGCCACTGGAGCGCGAGCGCAGATTACAGAGTGCTTTGGAAAAAAGGAGAGCGGCGCGCCTAGCGTTTTCCACACGTTTTCAGTCGCGACATTATGCAAATGTGGTTTTGTTTTGAAGGAGAATTTTTTATTTTATTTTTTTGCTGGACTTGGTCGAGACCAACTAGAAGACTTGGTGAGTCCAATGGCCAAGTCCGAGACAAGTCCGAGACGACAGACAAATGTCTGGAGTCCAAGACCGGACTCGAGTACTACAAGCCCTACGCACAAGTGCCCTGTTTAGTTGATACCCATCTCTTTAAACTGGCATACACATAACATACTAATATGCTTTTAATATCCAAATCCGTTAAAGGATTTTTAGGCTGCATTAATTAGGTAAACCGGAATCGGAAACACTTCACATAACACCCTATGTACTTGCTACATCATTAGAAGAATGGCATCTATGCTAATATTTGTCTGTTTCTCTCTTGTTCCGAGGTCACCGTAGCCACCAGATCCAGTCTGTATCCAGATCAGAGGATCACTGCAGTCACCCGGATCCAGTACGTATCCAGACCAGATGGTGGATCAGAACCTAGAAAGGACCTCTACATCCCTGAAAGACAGCGGAGACCAGGACAACTAGAGCCCCAGATACAGATCCCCTGTAAAGACCTTGTCTCAGAGGACCACCAGGACAAGACCACAGGAAACAGATGATTCTTCTGCACAATCTGACTTTGCTGCAGCCTGGAATTGAACTACTGGTTTCGTCTGGTCAGAGGAGAACTGGCCTCCCAACTGAGCCTGGTTTTTCCCAAGGTTTTTTTCTCCATTCTGTCACCGATGGAGTTTCAGTTCCTTGCCGCTGTTGCCTCTGGCTTGCTTATTTGGGGTCACTTCATCTACAGCGATATCATTGACTTGATTGCAAATAAATGCACAGACACTATTTAAACTGAACAGAGATGACATACCTGAATTCAATGATGAACTGCCTTAACTATCATTTTGCATTATTGAGACACTGTTTTCCAAATGAATGTTGTTCAGTGCTTTGACGCAATGTATTTTGTTTAAAGCACTATATAAATAAAGGTGATTGATTGATACTGACTCAATGGTTTCAGAATAATCACAGAACATTGTTTTGTGGAGCTATTTGCACTATGGGGCCAGGATCATCTCAGGGCATGTCAGTGGTTGCAGCTTCATGCAGCCAACGAAACGTCGATACCATATGTTGGCTATATCGAGTCGGATGTTGAGCTTTGAAGTCAGGTAATACCAGGACATGGCATGCTGGTTATAAGAGATCGAGATCATTCCAGGTGGCACAATGAAAATGGTGGCTGCCACTTGCTCTGTGAACTTTGTTCGAGAAACTGTGGTCTTTGAACCCCCCAAAACTGGGTTGCCTGCAGGTCATTGCATCAGTTGCATTAATGCGAGTGACCCATCATTAATGTAGGTACGACTGATCTTATGCTTTTTCGGAACTCTGTTTTGGGCACCCTCCTTTCTCATGGAATCCCTTTGACTGATTCAGTCCCAGTGCAACAACGGTACCGATGGATACCTCGATCGAAGTATGACATGGTAAAAACGCATATAAACCAGTTGCTGGAAATGAACATTATTAGGGAGAGCTGTAGTCCTTACACCTGCCCCATTGTGTTGGCCAAAAAGAAGGATGGCACGTTGTGTATGTGCGTAGACCATCATTAGCTGAATGCAAAAACTCGAAAATACGCTTTCTCTCTGCCACGTATTGAGGAAACTTTGGACTCACTGACAAGGGCTCGGTAGTTTTCCACCATGGACCATGGCCTAGGTTGGGGTGTGATTGGTAGACCAATAAGATGAAAGGTCTAGAGACGTATTTTAGAATCTGAATTTATTTGAATTTGAGCGCCGTGTTTTAGATTGATGTAGGCTGTTGTGCATGAGAACTATGGGCGAGAAGCTGCTAAAGACCTGAGACTAGAGCGCAGCATTCAAAACATTGGGTAGCCGATTTACATTGAAATACAATGGAAAAGAGCAGCAGTGGAATGAAAAATGTGTTCTGAGTGAATTAACCTATTAAAGGCTACTTCGCAAATAACAGATGGCAGAGTATTGAATAAAACAAAAACAAGCTCATTGCGATCAATTCCCTGATATAATATATTAATTGAGACCCATTTAACAGATGCATAATTTTAAGTTAGGACAACTTGAAAAGCAACAAACAATAACAATACAGTGTAATAATTAAACTTCGATTATCTAGCCCTCTATTAAACAATAAATATTAAAATATTCATCATAGCTTACTCAAAAATGCTGCTTTCTTAGTTAATCTTAGCACCACTTTCGCGGGAATTTGTGTCAGAGTAACGATTAAAATGTGACTTTGTGAAACGGACTGTCCTAAATTGTTGCTATAGTATCATATTAATGCTAGAAAGCTTTTTCAATTATAAAACACTAAACAGAAACTCAGACATCATATAAGTGATTTATTTGAGCAGTAGAAAAATACAATACGAATAATTTGAGTAAGAAAAATAAGAAAAATAAAAAAAATATTTAACTTTGTATGCCAATTACAGAACATCCTGAGATTGCTAGAAATGCAGCATTTACAATGAATTACAGTGAAAATACATACTGATGTGCTGATTTATATAGAGAATGCCAGTTATAGAGATGGTAATCATATAAATGCGCCATAAAGTCAATAAACGACTCTCTATTCATATAGATGGATTTTACATTGATAGCTGTGATTACACAGTAATAGCGAGCTGATTTGGACTCAAACAGATGGTAATGATGCAGATACAGACACATTCAACATAAAACACACTCACACATACATAAAATTTGTTGAAAAATAAATAATGTCAGATGTACTGCACGGAACGGAATGTACTGCATTTTTGTTCTTCATGTTTTGATGGGTACTGCTTACACAAATTTAGCAAATGCATTCTTTTTAAGATTTCCATTGAAAACAGCGATCTGTCGTCAATGCTTGAGTCTAAAATATTTATAACGATGTATAGTTTGTCAAGATTAAATGTGTCCCGTTTCATTGACTCTATTCTTAAATATTGACACGTGCGAACACTTGGAGTTGAGGACCCCCATGTCTGGGTGCAGGCTAAGAGGTTAAAGTTTGGGCTCAAAAACATTAGTTCACCCACTCCCAAAGCAGTTATTGTAAATGAAACTCTGTGTGACTGAAACCTGGCTAAAACCAAATGATTTTTTTGGTCTAAATGGGTCTACTCCATCAAACTACTGTCCCGTTAGACTGGTCGTGGCGGAGGTGTTGCAAAAATATATAGTGATATTCTCAATGTTACCCAGAAAACAGGATACAGGTTTAACTAATTATAAATACTTCTTCTTCATGTTACACTGTCAGATATGCAAAAGAAATCTATTGTATATCTTGCTCTGGCTACTGTGTATAGACCACCAGGGCCGTATACAGAATTCCTAAAATAATTAGCAGATTTCCTCTAAGACTTTTGGTTACAGTTGATAAAGCGCTAATTGTCAGAGATTTTAATATTCACGTTGATAATACAAATTATGCATTAGGACTTGGGTTTACTGACCTAATAAACTCTTTTGGAGTCAAGCAAAATGTCACCGGGCCCACTCATCGTTTTAATCAAACACTAGATTTAATTATATCACATTGAATCGATCTTACTGATAAAGACATTGTACCTATAAAGTGATAATGTTACAGACCATTTCCTCGAATTGTGCATGCTGCATATCACTGATATCAACTATATGGCTCAGTATTACCTTCTGGGCAGAACTATTGTTCAAGCCACCAAAGACAGATTCACAAATAACCTGCCTGATTCATCTCAACTGCTATGTGTACCCAGAAATTCACATATGGACTAGACAAAATGACTAGCAACATGGACACTTTATTTTCTAATACATTAGAAGCTGTTGCCCCCATCAAATTGAAAAAGATTAGAGAAAAACACACTGTGCCATGGTATAACAGTAATACCCACGCTCTTAAGAAAGAAGTTTGTAGTCTTGAGCACAAATGGAGAAAAACTAAACTTGGCAGTTTTTAGAATTGTGTAGAAAAACAGAATGTCCAGTTACAGGCTCTAAAAACTGCCAGGGCATATCCACAAACAAAATTGAAAATAACCAAAACAATTCAAGCTTTTTATTTAGCACAGTGGCTAGATTAACAAATAACCAAATGCCACCCAAATTAAATATTCCATCAATGTTTAATAGTAATGAATTTATGAATTTCTTCATTGATAAAATAGATAACATCAGAAAAACAATAAGAAATGTTGACTCTACAGCGTCTAATACTTCAGCTTCATTCATCGCACCCAAATATAAACTGCAGTACTTTACAACTAGCACTAAATAAACTTTTTAGACAGAAAGCACTAAATAAACTTATCACTGCTTCTAAACCAACAACAATGTTTATTACAGTAGATCCGGTGCCCACTAAATTACTGAAAGAGTCCTGAACAAATTTGTCTTGACACGCCTGCGGGTGTCGCTGTTGGACAGTGTTTTTTCTACTTCCTGTTGGCCTTCTGTAGCTAATCGTAGCTCCGTGTAGCTGTTTTTATTTTATTTTTTTCTCTAGAATCTTTATCTTACTATCACTGTATGTTTGTTTGTTTGTTTGGTAAGTGGTAAAATATAACTTAATTCACACCATATTTCTGATATTATCGATCAGTCTTATCAGATTAACTTTGATCGTTCACTTTTCCGTGAGTGCAGTACACCTGCAAAGCGTTAGCACTCGTTAGCTTGTCATTAGCGTTCTTTTCTCCTCTCCTCTCTCTCGCTTCAGTTTTTCACAAGTTCATCAAACAACCGCAGTAAGAATATTTCATCAAGCACGGTGAGTAATGGCTTCTCCTGCTATCGTTATTTGCACCTCTTGCCACATGTACAGTTTATCTATCTCTGTCGCAGATGAGGGATTCACATGTGATAAATGCAGGTAAATAGTTAGGCAGACAGAGAAGATTTCAGAATTAGAGAAACGCATACAAACTTTAATTGAGGACAGTAAGAATGTTAGGGCTCTAGATATGGCTTTGGATGCGTCTAGCTCAGGGATTCCTGTACATTGTCCGGTTCCAGCAGAGCCCCTGCAGCAGGGCAACTGGGTGACGGTCAGGCAGCGTAGTCATGGGTCAAAACACCGCTCTTCTGTTCCAAAACATTTAACAGGTTCTCCCCACTCAGTGATGCACCCACTGAGAAACCTGATACGGAACGTGAATATACAGACACCAGCCACCATAATCAAATGTTACCGGGAGCCAGAGCGCATGGCATCTTGGCAAATTTAAAAGTGCTGGCTAATGCTAAACGTAAATACAGTAAGATTGTTATTCATGCTGGCGCTTATGATGTTCGACTTCGCCAGTCGGAGATCACTAAAAATAACTTTAAAGAGGTGTGTGAACTTGCAAGCACGATGTCAGACACTGTAATATGCTCTGGTCCCCTCCTTGCTTACCGTGGTGATGAGATGCATAGCAGATTGTCATCACTCAATGGCTGGATGTCTAAGTAGTGCCCACAGAATAACATAGGTTTCATAGACAATTGGACGAGCTTTTGGGGCAGACCTGACCTGTTTAAAAGAGATGTTCTTCATCCCTCCTGGGGTGGCGCCACTCTTCTGTCTAGAAATATGGCAAATAGTCTTAGAGTTCATACTTGACTAACTGGGGCCCAGGTCAGGAAGCAGACAGACCGGCTAAACCGACCGTCTGCTAGCTGCCTCCCATCACAGAGGTCAGTTAATTTTCAGCACATAGAGACTCTTTCACCTAGATATCACTCTATAGAGACTGTGTCTGTTCCCCGAACTAGAAAATACAAAAAACGTCCAAACCAAGTTAAGGTTAACAATTTAAATGAGGTTCAACAAATAAAAAACAAATGCAATATGGATAAACAAATGATAAAGATTGGCTTATTGAATATCAGATCTATTTCTACGAAAACACTTTTTGTAAATAATATGATAACTGATCATAATATAGTTGTGCTCTGTTTGTCAGAAACCTGGCTAAAAACCTGATGATTACATTATTTTAAATGAGTCCACCCCCCAAGATTACTGTTATAAACACGAGTCACGTCTAAAAGGCAAAGGAGGAGGAGTTGCTTCAATTTATAACAACGTTTTCAGTTTTCTACTGTATACAGGCCACCAGGCCACCATACAGACTTTATTAAAGAGTTTGGTGATTTTACATGCGAGTTAGTTCTGGCTGCAGATAAAGTTTTAATAGTTTTAAAATGATTTTAATATCCATGTTGATAATGAAAAAGATTCATTGGGATCAGCATTTATAGACATTCTGAACTCTATTGGTGTTAGACAACACATTTCAGGACCTACGCATTGTCGAAATCATACTCTGGATTTAATACTGTCACATGGAACTGATGTTGATAGTGTTGAAATTATTCAGCCAAGTGATGATATTTCGGATCATTATTTAGTTCTGTGTAAACTTCATTTAGCCAAAATTGTAAATTCTACTTCTTGTTACAGGTATCGAAGAACCATCACTTCTAACACAAAAGACTGCTTAAGTTATCTTCCTGATGTATCCAAATTCCTTAGCATATCCAAAACCCCAGAACAACTTGATGATGTAACAGAAACTATGGACTCTCTCTTTTCTAGCACTTTAAATACAGTTGCTCCTTTACGCTAAAGGAAGATTAAGGAAAACAGTTTGACACCATGGTATAATGAGCATACTCGCACCCTAAAGAGAGCAGCCCGAAAAATGTAGCGCAGCTGGAGGAAAACAAAACTAGAGGTATTTCGTATTGCTTGGCGGGAAAGTAACATATCCCACAGAAAAGCATTAAAAACTGCTAGATCTGATTACTTTTCTTCTCTTTTAGAAGAAAACAAACATAACCCCAAGTATTTATTCAATACAGTGGCTAAATTAACAAAAAAATAAAGCCTCAACAAGTGTTGACATTTCCCAACACCACAACAGTAATGACTTTATGAACTACTTTACTTCTAAAATCGATACTATTAGAGATAAATTTGCAACCATTCAGCCGTCAGCTACAGTATCACATTAGACAGTGCACTATAGACCCCCTGAGGAACAGTTCCACTCATTCTCTACTATAGGAGAGGAAGAATTGTATAAACTTTTTAAATCATCTAGACCAACAACATGTATGTTAGACCCTATACCATCGAAGCTCCTAAAAGAGGTGCTTCCAGAAGTCATAGATCCTCTTCTGACTATTATTAATTCCTCATTGTCATTAGGATATGTCCCCAAAACCTTCAAACTGGCTGTTATTAAGCCTCTCATAAAAAAAACACAACTTGACCCCAAAGAACTAGTTAATTATAGACCAATCTCGAATCTCTCTTTTCTGTCCGAGATACTAGAAAAGGTGGTATCCTCACAATTATATTCCTTCTTAGAGAAAAATGGTATATGTGAGGATTTCCAGTCAGGATTTAGACCGTATCATAGTACTGAGACTGCTCTCCTTAGAGTTACAAATGATCTGCTCTTATCATCTGATCGTGGGTGTATCTCTCTATTAGTTTTATTGGATCTTAGTGCTGCGTTTGACACAATTGACCACAGCATTCTTTTTCATAGACTTGAACACTTTGTTGGCATCAGTGGAAGTGCATTAGAATGGTTTAAATCGTACTTACATGACTGCCATCAGTTTGTAGCAGTGAATGAAGATGTATCATATCGATCACAAGTGCAGTATGGAGTACCTTAAGGCTCAGTACTAGGGCCGCTACTCTTCACGCTTTATATGAGACCCTTGGGAGATATCATCAGGAAACATGGTGTTAGTTTTCACTGTTATGCTGATGATACTCAGCTCTATATTTATTCTCGGCCCGGTGAAACACACCAATTTGAAAAACTAATGGAATGCATAGCTGATATAAAAAATTGGATGATGAGTAATTTCTTACTGCTAAATTCAGAAAAAACAGAGGTTTTAATTATAGGACCTAAAAACTCTGCTTGTAATAACCTAGAACACTGTCTAAGACTTGATGGTTGCTCTGTCAATTCTTCGTCATCAGTTAGGAACCTAGGTGTGCTATTTGATCACAATCTTTCCTTAGAAAGCCACGTTTCTAGCATTTGTAAAACTGCATTTTTCCATCTCAAAAATATATCTAAATTACGGTCTATGCTCTCAATGTCAAATGCAGAAATGTTAATCCATGCATTTATGACTTCAAGGTTAGATTATTGCAATGCTTTATTGGGTGGTTGTTCTGCACGCTTAGTAAACAAACTACAGCTAGTCCAAAATGCAGCAGCAAGAGTTCCTACTAGAACCAGGAAGTATGACCATATTAGCCCGGTCCTGTCATCGCTGCACTGGCTCCCTATCAAACATTGTATAGATTTTAAAATATTGCTTATTACTTATAAAGCCCTGAATGGTTTAGCACCTCAGTATTTGAATGAGCTCCTTTTACATTATACTCCTCTACGTCCGCTACGTTCTCAAAACTCAGGCAATTTGATAATACCTAGAATATCAAAATCAACTGCGGGTGGCAGATCCTTTTCCTATTTGGTGCCTAAACTCTGGAATAACCTACCTAACATTGTTCCAGAGGCAGACACACTCTTGCAGTTTAAATCTAGATTAAAGACCCATCTCTTTAACCTGGCATACACATAACATACTAATATGCTTTTAATATCCAAATCCGTTAAAGGATTTTTAGGCTGCATTAATTAGGTAAACCGGAACCGGAAAAACTTCACATAACACCCTATGTACTTGCAACATCATTAGAAGAATGGCATCTACGCTAATATTTGTCTGTTTCTCTCTTGTTCCAAGGTCACCGTGGCCACCAGATCCAGTCTGTATCCAGATCAGAGGGTCACTGCAGTCACCCGGATCCAATACGTATCCAGACATGATGGTGGATCAGCACCTAGAAAGGACCTCTACATCCCTGAAAGACAGCGGAGACCAGGACAACTAGAGCCCCAGATACAGATCCCCTGTAAAGACCTTGTCTCAGAGGAGCACCAGGACAAGACCACAGGAAACAGATGATTCTTCTGCACAATATGACTATGCTGCAGCCTGGAATTGAACTACTGGTTTCGTCTGGTCAGAGGAGAACTGGCCCCCCAACTGAGTCTGGTTTCTCCCAAGGTTTTTTTCTCCATTCTGTCACCGATGGAGTTTCGGTTCCTTGCCGCTGTCGCTTCTGGCTTGCTTAGTTGGGGTCACTTCATCTACAGCGATATCATTGACTTGATTGCAAATAAATGCACAGACACTATTTAAACTGAACAGAGATGACATAACTGAATTCAATGATGAACTGCCTTTAACTATCATTTTGCATTATTGAGACACTGTTTTCCAAATGAATGTTGTACAGTGCTTTGACGCAATGTATTTTGTTTAAAGCGCTATATAAATAAAGGTGATTGATTGATTGATTGAGTTGTTACCTGTAGCAGAAGAACTGCCTCCCGATATTATTAACTGAACATTATCTTTAGGTCACGTCCCAAAACCATTCAAGCTGGCGGTTATTAAGCCTCTTATTAAGAAACCACAAGTAGATCCTAGTGAACTTGCAAATTATAGTCCTATTTCAAATCTTTCATTTATGTTGAACATTTTTGAAAAAGTTGTATTTGCTCAATTGTGCTCCTTCCTACAAAAAAAAAAAAAAGGTTCAAGGATCTGTATGAAGATTTTCAGTCAGGTTTCACCCCCCACCATAGCACACAAACTGCACTTGTTAAAATTACAAATGACTTGCTACTTGTGTCAGATCAAGGCTGCATCTCATTTCTAGTTTTACTTGATCTTAGTGCTGGTATGACACCATAGATCATGACATACTCATAGATCGATTACAAAGCTATACAGGTATTCATGGACAGGCTTTAAAATCATTTAGATCCTACCTGTCTGATCACTACCACTTTGTTTATTTAAATGGGGAGTCATCTCATTTATCACCAGTTAAATATGGAGTGCCACAAGGATCTGTCCTAGGTCCTCTGCTATTTTTCAATATACATGTTGCCCCTTGGTAATATTATTAGAAAGTACGTAATTAGTTTCCACTGTGATGCTAATAATACTCAACTATATATGTCAACGAGACCAGATGAAGAGTCTGTTAAAAATGTAAAAGATTGGATTACCAATAGTTTTATCCTATTAAATTCAGATAATACAGAGATATTATTGATTGGACCAAAAAACAGTACACAGAATCTCGTAGATTACAGTTTGCAAATAGACGGATGTACTGTTACTTCCTCTACAGTCAATCTGGGTGTTATATTATACAGAAACTTGTCTTTTGAATAGCATATTTCCCATATTACAAAAACAGCATTCTTCAATCTTAGAAATATTGACAAACTACTAAACATGTTACCTGTTTCTGATGCTGAAAAACTATTTCATGCATTCATGACCTCTAGACTGGACTATTGGAATGCATTTATATGTGGTTGTCCTGCATCTTCAATAAATAAGCTACAGATAGTCCATACCAGTCCTTACCAGGTCAAGAAAATATGATCATATTACCCCAATTTTACAGTCTATGCACTGGCTACCTATTAAGTTCAGAAATAATATTATTACTTACCTATAAGGCCCTAAATGGTTTAGCTCCTGAGTACCTAACTTCAAATAATGCATCTCATAATTTTGGAATTCAGTTTTATCTTATCAAATGCACATTATTATTCTTTAGCTTGGGATAAACTAATTAATTTTACTTGGTTGGAACAGCAGCTATGCTAATTATGTCTTTATTTGTTTCTCAGTTTTGCCACAGGATTTACATCCCATGGTAACCAAGATTTACACAAGCTTCAGTCTGGATCCAGAACAACTGAGAAGAGATGACACCAACCCCTCAGAGGACCTCATATGATGCTTACCCTGAAACAACATACAGAACTACCAAATATTGCTACAAGTGTGATTGCATCATATAATAATTGCTGTTAATAGTGTTCATCGTCTGTTTGACTACATCTTTTTTAATTTTTCTGAAAGTGTCTGCTATATGCACATAAACAGACAGATAAGCTACTACTAAATATTGTAGAAACCTAATTTTCTGTAAAGCAGCTTTGCAATGATTTGTATCATAAAAAGTGCTATACAAATAAACATGAATTGAAATTTATTAGAGGCTTATCAAGAACACAATCTGCTCCTGATATATATATGAGAGATTGAATAGGCCAAACATAAAATGACAATCTGCAAATGGCAAAGATGTTAAGACGGCCTAGGAAGATTCTGATGTGGAAGCCAAACTCCAGAGTGCCCCAATACAGGCTGCATGCCTCTTGTTGCACATTTGCTGAAGAACAAGTAAAAAGTGTAAAAGTTACTACCACCAAAGGATAGAGAGATTTTATCTTGGTGTGCCTTCCAAATGCTTACACAAATTTAGCAAGAGAGAAAAGGAATTTGGAGATAGTGACAGAATCCTTCAAGGTAACTAAGAATGTCTCACCATCCAGAGAATGTTGCAACTATTTTTAAGGGAATGGAATTAACAGGCAGGCCATGTCTTTGATCATAACTGACAATATTTTGCAGCAAGATGTGTTTCAGACAGGTGAGGACTACGTTGCAAAGCACTGGTTGAAGTTGCTACAGGTGTAGCTATGTATACTGTAAGTAATATGATGGAGGCCAAACTGCAGAAACCAGTGAACAGTTGGTAGAGGGAAATGCCGAGGTAATTTATTAATTAAGGTAAAGATTGTAAATCTGAGCTGTTGTTTAACTTCTGGAAATTAAAATGGCCACAAACCATTTACTGTCTCTTTTGACACTGACTGCTCCTTATATATTCTACTCTTGTGATGTTCCATGGCCAGAATGATCAAACTTTTCACAAATGTTCTTATAGATTATGTGCTTATGTTGCTGAGGTGTTTTTTTTTCTCCTTGCTTCCCTAATGTTATGCTGTATTTCTTCCTCAATTCCCTGTCTTCCTGTTCTGTCTTCCCCTTGTCATATTGTATGTATGTATGTACTGTATGGACAGGTTGATGGCTAATTTCAATGGTACTTGTGACTAGTGACAATAAAGGGCTACTACTGCTACTATTTTGCACTATACAGTATTCGGCAGGTGGATTTAATGTTGTGGCTGACCAGTGTAGCTATATATATATATATATATATATATATATATATATATATATATATATATATATATATATATATATATATAGAGAGAGAGAGAGAGATTTTTTTTCTTCTTATAATTTTTATCAGGGTCCTATGTGTAGGTTCGGTAATTTCACTTAAACTGGATAACTGAACATTAACATAGGAGGTTGGTAAAAATGCTAATTTTAAAAATGCTAATTCATTTTTTTTTTTGCATGGGCCATAGGCTGATGTCATGTGGTGAGTTTTCTTGTGTTGTAGACATCATTTTGTTGACTGGTGCTCATAGGTACATTCTGGGTCACACTTTAAGGTCCAGTTCTTTCCATTAAATACAGCATTTGTCTCAATAAACTCCTAATTTGCAGGTATAAAGTAGGATTAGGAATGTATAATATGGTCATCCAAAATATGTGCTTAATAAGCACTAATAAATAGTCAGTATGCTAATAAAATGCATTCTTATAAGCAACTAGTTAAAAGTGAGAACTGGTTCCTAGACTAAAGTGTTACCATATTCTGTGTACAAGTGAGGTCTGGTGAAAATACATCACATCTGTTTTTGCGAGCTCATAAAATTGCACAAGTGATCAATTTTGAATATTCTTCATGATATATTGCATATACTGCATGATTTGAGGCGTAAGTCATGTCTGTAGTACAAACAGTGCAGGAAAAGTTATGTGCCAAATTGAATGATTAGTATCAGGAGTTTGTCTCAAATCCTTAACTTCTTAATTGCTTAAGAAGAACCACTATTAATTAGAATAATATTTTATAAGCAGATTATTTTGATATATTACTAATAAATTTAAACAAGTTAAGTATCAAACAGATTGACTTGCACTGAAATAATCAATGATCCATTGAGAGGAGAAGAGATAGTGAAAGAGATAGCATTGCTAATCCTCTGACAGTTGAAAGGCCAAAGCCAGATTAGTTGAGTTCTGTGTGTAAAGCTGTCTTCAAAGCACAGGGCAAGCCATGTTGGTATAAATAGGGCTGCAGCATCTAAGCCATCTTTCACGAGTCGGTTAATTTCATCCTGGACTGCTGCTGATTAAGGTTGAAGAATTACTTTTTTTATGACAAAAGTCTTTATATGTTATTTAATTAAACTTCATGCTGTGTCCTGATCCCAGAAAATGTCACTTTTCACTGAAAGAAAACAGTAAGATGAGTTAATGTCCTAACAATCCACATAACTTCATTTATTTTAAAACTCATCTGTGTGATATTCTCTCTCTATTCTGCTGTTTTTAATCAAGCGAGGATTTGCATAAATAAGAAAGCTATAAACATCATCTTGTTTCAACTCCATCTTCCCATACAGGATTAGGGGAAATAGTGCTTTGGCACATGCACAGCCAATCTACGCTCCTAATCTGAGGTCATTGTGGGTATAAAGGAGGGGATGAATGTGGCGAACAAAGCTGTTAGCTCAGAATCCAGACACCACTATAAAATATGCTCACAACCTATAGTGCTTGAAAATGTATGTATTCATCAAGATTTCTTCTGTTTTTCTGATTATGTAATACCAAATAAAATATAGGGAGAAATTTTGGACACTATAGCAGTACTAGGTGGTTATTGCTGATGGGTTTAAATCAAGTGTGCAGTACATACATAGAATGAGAATTGATTACACACATGAGTGGAATCATACATATGGTTGGGCAAGCTTTTCAGTTCATTGTGAGTATTGCTCAGTACTCACAATAAAGTAACTTCTCAGAGATTACTACGATGTTTAAGGCCAAAAAACAAATTAACAGCAGAGTGATAACAGACAGATGTATGGGACACAAGCAAGTGTAATTGTCTGTTTAGTAAATAAAAACAAAATATTTGTATTTATATGCCAATAAATTGTCTGTAGATTTTTGTAATACAGCTTCTGACTAGCTGAGGACATGCTGTAAGACATACGAGACAGCATGTCAGCAGCTGAAGATGACTGACATAAATCTGATTTGCTGATGATACTAAGCAAGAATATGAATGGTTAAAGATGCATAACAAGCATCCAATTGCTTGCAAATGTGTAAGAAAGCATGTGGAAAACTGAAGTATTTTACATGGAACAACTAGGGAAAAGTTAACAACTTTAATTGCAAAAGAAATTCAATAGGCTCTAAGAATGATTGAATAAGAGTGATTTTGATTTCTCTCTTAATGACATGGTAGCCCAACATATGTTTCTTTATTTACAGTTTTATTTATAAAAATGTGTTTTTCATGTATACATAAAAAATATTTATATATTCTGTGATTATATTGTGTATTAAGAAATGTTTAGTAATGTATGTGCAATGAATGAATGAATGAATGAATGAATGAATGAACGAACAAACAAATGAGTAAGTTAGTAGTAGTTGAATGAGTAATTAAACAAAATGGAGGATCTACATTGGTGATAAAAGTATCATTCTTCTAAAACAATAAACTAGAAATAATAAATGAATGGAAATACTTTATTTTTAAGGACCAAATCTTACTATCAACTAGTAGCTTATTAGCATGAATATTACTAGCATGGTGTCTCTTTATTAAATAGCCTACCTGTGGTACCTATACTGGCACATATTACTGTCTTATTAGATCCCTTAATCTACCTCATACCTCCTAATTTAACAACTACCCTTAAAGGTGCTGTAGGGAACTTTTGTAAAAAATTTGCAGAAAGTCATGCGCTCCCGGTAAAAAATAACCAATCAGAGCTGCGGTCCGTAACTTTGTTTGTGTTCAAAATGTAGAAAAATGTATATAATAAGTGAGTACACCATGAATCCATTTTCCAAACCGTGTTTTTAGCTTGTCCTGAATCACTAGGGTACACCTATAATAAGTGTTTATATTCGGACAATTTTAGATTGCTTCGGGGATACTGCGGTCGGAGTAACCCAGTACCTTTGTGATTCTTCATAGACATAAACAGAGAGAAGTAGTTCCGGCTACGATGTTCTTCCGCAAGACGCAAGCAGTTCTGTTTATTAACCGCTAGAGCGTCAAAAGTTCCCTACCGCAGCTTTAACAACTAACTATTATTTAGCAGCAATTTAGGAGTTTGAGAAAAAAATTCTGTATTAAATATTATGCATCGTTACATTGTGCACATCTAAAACATATTCTTCTTTTTAAACTCTAGTTACAATCCCCCTGAATGTGTATTCACACAGAGAGAGAGAGAGAGAGAGAGAGAGAGAGAGAGAGAGGAAAACAAGACAAATCACTGATTCAAATAACATTAAGTAGTCTTTTATGAGTGAGTCATGAGCCATGAGACTGGACTAACCTGCAGAATGAACGATTAACTAACCAGCAGACACTTGACAGCCTAAGTCTGTAATAGAGAAGCACAAACCAGAATAATTACTCTATTCACACACCCACAGACTCACTCCTGCTCCCTCCACCTCACTCTCTCTCTCTCTCTCTCAAACACACACACTCACACGTGTGTGAATGCTACTGTAAAAATAGACATCTTAAAGAGGCAGCAGCTGCCTGAAAATCACTGACAGTTAACCGACAGTTATAATATCTTATATTTTTTTTAAAACGAAGAAAACAAATCTATAAAATATCCCAATATAAAAATATTGAGATTCTTGTGATTGATACAAACTAAGTTTTGATGATTCAAAAAACAAATCACTATGCAAAAATGGCATTTACATTATATACAGTGCATCTGAAAAATATAAAAGGCTATCAAGTGTAAAGTATAATAATAACAACAAAATTTATACACATACTGTACATAAAACATTTTTTCTGAAAGGCGTGTTCTTGAATGCCTGACGATGGTCAGATTTAACATTTAAAGGGTCAGAGCAATTTGAAATAGATCATACGATAACAAGTGTGTGTTTCACTCTGACTGTGCAGAACTGTAAAACAAAACACACTGATCAGTCATGCCTTGTTTGAGAGCAGCTGAGGCCATCAGCTTGCTTGTTTCTAACAGTTTCAGTGCTATCCTCTAAATGCGGTAAATCACAAACGCTGTCTCTGTGCTTTTTATGTAAAGCTGGTGACTTTGAAAAACATACTCACACACACTTAAACATTGTCCTGTCATTGCTCGAATACCCACACCACATGCCTCACACACTCCCGTATGTCTTGAAGACACTCAGTAAAACTTATCAACATGAGCACACACATTCAAAAGTGTCCTACCTCTTTGGGTGTCTTTTTATGGTGAGTGATCATGGGAAAGCAGCTGAAGCATAGCAGGCAGAAATATCCAGCATGATGCTGTAAACTGTCTTTTTCCTTATCTTGTCTTCACCTAGTCACTCATTTGCTGTATCTTCTGTATTCTCACCCGCTGCGAGCAGTCATTTTCTCTCTCTACAGCTCGCTCTGCTTTCTTTTGGTTTCATGCACACACACACACACACACTTCAGCTCCTTCACCCTTTGTGACCCCCTCCTGTTTCTCCCTCTTTCTGTGGGTGTATAATTAGACACAGTCCTGTTGTGATACAGCTTTCACTCATTGTGGGAACGTCTCTGAGCTGCTGGACGTGCTGGCAGGAAGCCGAGCAGCTTTGCTCATTAACCTCTTAAGAGCTGGGGAATGTACCGGCACTGCATGCCCACCATTGGCCACTTCCTCCTCCTAGCCCAGCCAAGGGCTGCTTTGATTGGCTGCTGCACTGCATGTTTCAGTACAGCAACTCATACCATTGGCTTAAAGTGCCACATGCACCGGCTTGCAGCTTGTCTACATGCCCTGCTTTTCATTTAACCACCAACTTTTTAAATACTTATCGAACAACAATTAGTAGTAAAATGCCTTCTAGTTTTGTTGTCAATCGCTGCTTGCAAACTATTATACTAGAATGTTGTCACCTTTAAAGCCATTTTATTCCTCACATGATTGATGCTGTTTTAAAATGTAAAGTTAAAAAGCAAAGGTTTCCCGTGCATGAAGGTTCCCTTTGTTTTTCCCATTTGCTGTATAACTACACCGTTACCTATGAAGTCATCAAAACAAACAAATTATATATATATATATATTCTTATCATGTTGAAAATCATAACAATCAAGTTTATTTATTACTAATTTTATTCATTTATTTGTTTTAGATTTATTTTATTTTTTGTGTATTCTGAGTGAACTTGTGTTTTGAGTAGTTTATAATTTATAGCTTTATGGCTGCTTCTTTAAATGTTATTGTTTATATATATATATATATACATATATATATATAAGATACACTGCATCTTAAACTTGATTAATCGGGTAGGAATGATGATATAAATAATAATAAAAATATATAAACAAACTAATCCTTACTTTACAGAACTGTAATAAATTTATTTTATGTGTGCCAATATTACCAGTGTAAGACAAAACAGTCCTTAAGTGTTTATTTATTGTGTACTAAATATTTGCAAGAGCAAAGTACCACACAATTCTGAAATGGAAGTAGTTTACCAAATAATGTCTGGTGGCAACATCCTGCTCTGATCCAGCCAAAGCCTGGACATCCCTGGAGAGACCTGAAAATTACAGTCCACTGACAGAACAACTTCCAACTGGTCAGAGCTTAAAAGGTTCTGCAGAGAAGAATAACAAAATCACTGGCAAAGATGCTTCAACAAAGTATACCGATTTAGGTGTCTACAGTAAATACTTATGCATTTGTATTTATTTATTTAGAGGTATGGTGTGGCAAACAAACAATATATTTGTGTGTACACACACACATTGAAAATAACACTAAGTTTTCAGTGATTTATGCAATGTCACTGTGTGACTGTGTCATGTTTAGTGGAACTAGAACATGGTCACCAAGTCACATGCTATTTGTGTGTGTTCTCTTGTGAGCATTGGGGCCTATTCTCATTTCCTCTCTGTCTCTAACACTCTCACTTCTGTCACACTGTGACATTATCTGACTGCTCACATGCACACACGCTCCTTGTCAGCAGCCAGACAATCACAAAGGCTCCCAGCTTGTATTTATGCATACACACACTTTCTGAGGAAGTGGTCAATGCAAGCAGAACAGAGGGCATGGCTGCTGTGTCTCTGACCCATCAATAGCTGTTCCTTGAGGATGTTCTCTAGTCAACTAATTGAGAAAGCATGAGAAAAGATCCATTTCACACACTAGAGAACTGCTCACTGTGTGCTTTCTACAAAAGGCAGCACAAACTACGCATTTCAAAATGATGACAGGGCTCGGTGATGATAGTTATGTGTGATGATGGTGTAACGATGATAGTGTTTTGTGGGGATCAGTAAAGCACAGTATACACTTTACAGTTTCTCTGAGTTTGGATTGATTAAAAAATGCTTTTATAATAGTTCTGTGCTCATGTTTTAATGTATGGACTTTTACTTTATAGACCTGTTCCGTTCCTGTTTTCTTAAAGGGGACCTATTATGCCCCTTTTTTACAATAGGCTTGTTTGAGATGCACGTCGCCTCGCCTGAAATGAAAGCG
Organism: Carassius auratus; assembly: GCF_003368295.1. NCBI lineage: Eukaryota > Metazoa > Chordata > Actinopteri > Cypriniformes > Cyprinidae > Carassius > Carassius auratus. The sequence continues at coordinate 90,799 of NW_020528381.1, forward strand.
AGAGCATGTGGCTGCAGAGAGGGTAGGCGTAAAATAAGTGCAATTCTGACCTTTGTGGAGCAGATACCTACTATAGCAAAGAAGGATATTGTGTTATTCTCATTCATGCACTTTTTTATTTTATTTTAATGCAATCATGTACAGGTCCTTCTCAAAAAATTAGCATATTGTGATAAAAGTTCATTATTTTCCATAATGTAATGATAAAAATTTAACTTTCATATATTTTAGATTCATTGCACACTAGGGCTGGGTACCGAACTTCGATACCTTTATGGTATCGAACGAAAAACTTCGATACTATGAGTATCGAAAAATTATTTATCTTTCGGTGCCAAATTTCGGTTCCAAAAAGCAAGCGGCCGGGGTTTTTTTTTTTTGCCAAGCGGCTGTGTCTGTGTGAGCTTGTAGCATACGTGCATGTAAGGACCTAAATTCGCCGTGAATGTCTGTCGACCACCACGTGACTTGACGGGGAGGATTTTTGAAGATACTCGTAGTCACACAACAAAAGTGTAGTTGTTTTTTTCTCAAAACATTTCCGTTTTACAATGTCAAAAGGTCTAAAGTGTGGCTACACTTTATAAAAGTGGATGCCGAGTCAGCAAAGTGCAACATATGCGATAAGAGTATTGCAACCAAAGCCGGCTTGCCCTCCCTCCCTGTTTAGTTTGGTCTACTTACTCCATTGCGTATCTTGAAACATGCCCCCTATCACGTTGTCTAAAAAACAGAGAGAGAGACAGATTTATCCGGTACAGCGAATTTCTCTAAGCAGCAGGCCACTGTATACGTTCACTTAAAACATAACCGACTGTGTTTACGAGAATACTTGCAGAGACAATTATTTTGATATAATTGTGTGTATGTGTTCATTCAGAAGCTACGATACGCGAAAGATGAATTCATTATCTGTACACGCATTGTCTGAAATGCTGCTCGTAGCGCATGCTTTGAATGAGTGAGCGCAAGCTCAACGCGCGCGAATTGTTTAAAACGCTTGAATCAACAATATTTAGAAACGAGTGCAAACGATCAGCTACGATCCGTTTCATCCCTTCAAGCGAGCGAACAACGCGAATGAAGTTAGGAATTTTACATCACTATTCACGATAGCCCATCGGACTGGAAAACACAATAGCCTCGGGACGTGGGGCTAGCGATTTTGCGAGCCCTGCACCTCAGATCTATCCAGTTTGTGAAATACTGGTTTCCACACTGGTTTTGTTAAACAAAATAAATAATTATTTTAAAAGATTGACTCAAAAGAATCATCGGTTCACTAATCGGATCATGAACTTGCCAAAGATTATCTATTATTGAACATCTCGAATGAATAAAGACTTCAAGTTCATCTGTAAAGCACAAAAAGCTATTGTTTGAGTTTATAAACTTCCATTTCATGCATGATTTGTATGGACCTGATAACTGAATGCAAAGTGTGAGTTCTAGAATAATGTTTGTGTCTTGATGAGCATGTATAGCTCACTAGGAGTCGCTAAATGAACAGCTGTTGTTCTTTTTTTTCTTTTTTCTTTCTTTTTTTTTACGGAGGATCAGTTGCCATATTGGTTCAAATCCCCAAACTGTTTACTTAAATATTAAATTAATAAATGACATCAAAACAGGAGCGTTTGCGTTATGATGTGGTGGGCTGCTGTGGGCCAGAAAGTCCAGGGCCACTTTTTGGTCCCAGCCTGCCCCTAAATGGCGCACCCCTATCCAAAAAGCACAACCAGTTGTATTAATAATGTTATCCTGAGTGTCGTGTTACCAGAAATTGTTTTAATTAAGGTGAAAAATAAAAGTTTTGTGTTTCATGTATTTGTGTCGGGGAAGTCGTGGCCTAATGGTTAGAGGGTTGGACTCCCAATCAAAAGGTTGTGAGTTCTAGTCTCGGGCCGGACGGAATTGTGGGTGGGGGGAGTGCATGTACAGTTCTCTCTCCACCTTCAATACCATGACTTAGGTGCCCTTGAGCAAGGCATCGAACCCCCAACTGCTGCAGCATAAATGGCTGCCCACTGCTCCGGGTGTGTGCTCACAGTGTGTGTGTGTGTGTGTGTTCACTGCTCTGTGTGTGTGCATTTCGGATGGGTTAAATGCAGAGCACAAATTCTGAGTATGGGTCACCATACTTGGCTGAATGTCACTTCACTTCACTTGATGTTGAAATGGATTTTAAAACATATGGTATCGAAAAAAGTATCGTTAGGAACCGTCATCGAAACTGAGGTATCGAAATTGGCACCGGATCGAAAGATTTTGAACAATACCCAGCCCTTTTGCACACCAACTGAAATATTTCAGGTCTTTTATTGTTTTAATACTGATGATTTTGGCATATAGCTCAGGAAAATTCCTATCTAAAATAAATAGCATATTTCATCCGACCAATAAAAGAAAAGTGTTTTTAATACAAAAAAAGTCAACCTTCAAATAATTATGTTCAGTTATGCACTCAATACTTGGTCGGGAATCCTTTTGCAGAAATGACTGCTTCAATGTGGCGTGGCTTGGAGGCAATCAGCCTGTGGCACTTCTGAGGTGTTGGCCCAGGATGCTTCAATAGCGGCCTTAAGCTCATCCAGAGTGTTGGGTCTTGCGTCTCTCAACTTTCTCTTCACAATATCCCACAGATTCTCTATGGGGTTCAGGTCAGGAGAGTTGGCAGGCCAATTGAGCACAGTAATACCATGGTCAGTAAACCATTTACCAGTGATTTTGGCACTGTGAGCAGGTGCCAGGTCGTGCTGAAAAACAAAATCTTCATCTCCATAAAGCTTTTCAGCAGATGGAAGCATGAAGTGCTCCAAAATCTCCTGATAACTAGCTGCATTGACCCTGCCCTTGATAAAACACAGTGTACCAGCACCAGCAGCTGACATGGCACCCCAGACCATCACTGACTGTGGGTACTTGACACTGGACTTCAGGCATATTGGCATTTTCTTCCCAGTCTTCCTCCAGACTCTGGCACCTTGATTTCCGAATTACATGCAAAATTTGCTTTCATCCAAAAAAAGTACTTTGGACCACTGAGCAACAGTCCAGTGCTGCTTCTCTGTAGCCCATTCCCTGCACACGCCTGTGCACGGTGGATTATTTGTTATTATTATTAGGGCTCAAGCCCGAAGGGGCGAAGAGCCCTATTGTTCTTCTAAGGATTATTCTTATTATTAGGGCTCAAGCCCGAAGGGGCGAAGAGCCCTATTGTTCTTCTAAGGATTATTCTTGTTAGGGCTCAAGCCCGAAGGGGCGAAGAGCCCCCTATTGTTCTTCTAAGGATTATTCTTCTTCTTATTATTATTTTTTTTATTTTTTATTAAACCTTCCGGGGGTTTTTGGAGGCCTTAACATGCTCAAAAACTCTTGAAAATTGGCACACACATTGGAATCTGCGGCCATCAGGACGCCACAGAGACTGGGACCCGGGCGTGGCACAGGGGCTCTACAGCGCCCCCTGGAACACAGTCAGAAATCTTGAACCATAGCTCACACACACTTTCATGTATTTATATGAAACTCAGTACACTTATAGATCTCATTGAGCCGAACAACTTTCGCACTCTATGTCATAGGCTCCGCCCAACAGGAAGTCAGCTATTTAGGGCTGTTTATAAAAAGCATGCTCTGGAATTTGATATACTTGTCATAGGTCTTTTACTTGATTGCCACCAAACTCGGTCAACATGATCTCAAGACATTGGGGATGGAAAATTGCGGGGGGATTTTTGATATCTCGAACGGTTTGCCCGTGGCGAGGCGTTGAAATTATGGCGAGAAATAAGAAACAGGAAATGTCTAATAACATCCACATACATTTCCTGAATTTGATCAAACTTCATTGGTTTGTTCGTTGTATGATACTGATCGTATATATGTGACTATTAAGAGTCAACATTATAGCGCCACCAACTGGCAGCAGGAAGTGTGTCATTTTCCAAATGCTTTGAATTCAGCATCTTATTTTTACTCTATTTACTTAAAACTTCATCAGAATAATGACAAAACACGGCCGATGTAAATCTGTTGTGGGGATATTGATATCTGATATAGTGTTGCCATGGCAACGTGTCAAACTTGAATGTTCTGTTATGGTGAGTTTGAGGCAGACAACAAGCTCAGATTTACATGAAACTCAAAACACATATCAGTATTAGTGATAGCTAGACAATGGCAAAAGCTTTTAAAAGGGCGTGAAGGAGGCACTCTATAGCGCCACCTTTTGTCAAAAGTGGGGGGGTTAGTTTTAGCTACAGACACCAAACTTGGTACATAAATTGTTCTTTTCAAGACGGACAACTTTCTAATTCACAGTCATCAGCTACGACCAACAGGAAGTCGGCTATTTTGATTTGAATATTTAAATTGAGCTCTGATTTAATGCATACTCCTCACAGGAAATGTTCACTATACTCACCAAACTTTGTCTACATGTTGAAAAAACATTGAGGAACTTAAATTGCGAACGGATTTTGGTTAGCTTGAACGGTTTTGTCGTGGTGATTTTTTGAAATGACAGTAAAAAGGGAATCATTAATTGTCTTGTATTGTTAAATTGCAGCTTCCAAACACTTAAAAAAAAATCATACAGAGATCAAATCATTCTGAGGACATATGCATAGTTTCATGACTTTACAACACTGACTAAAAGAAAATAAAAAAACTGTCAGACATCTCAACTCACTCTGTCCCTCTGTTTGAGGAATGTATGTGTGCTGACTGAGTGTGTGTGTGTGTCTGTGAGTGGGGGATGGGCATGAGCTGAGTGGCAGACACAATGAGAGAGAGAAAGAGAGAGAGAGAGAGAGAGACTTAATCATCTCTTTAATCACCAGAAAAAAAATGTATTTTAAATTGTTATTTTTTGTTGCTTTTGCTAACATTGCTGTTTTCATTACAGCTTAAGAAATCTCTTAGGCCTTATCCTTTTCTGACAGTTTCAGGAATTAAAAACAAAATTATAAAAATACTTATTTGTGCTGCAAATAATCATTTCAATCTCATTTGATACTGACCTATTCCATCCTGTGACATGACATTTATCTTAATTTACATAATCTCATGGATGTAACAGTAAAACTGTTCAGTTCACAGATCAAGACTAAGCTGTAATGCAAGCAGAACTTTAACAAATGCTTATAAGTCATTAAAGGATTTTATAACACTGTAAAATAATGTCTAATTTGTTAACATTAGTAAATGCATTGGTAACACTTTATAATAACTGCACTCATTAGTAAATAGTCAGTTCATGCTTTATAAAGTCTTGTCCCAACTTAAATAGTCATTAATAAGCAGCTTATAAATACAGCTATAAATAGCTTGATCTTGGTTTATAAGCACATTTATTAAAAAGGAGAGTAAAGGGTCAGTTATCTTCCTATGAAAAATAAAAAAATGAAAATAAACAAACAACAACACAGATTGATACAGAACTCAGAAATTTTATTGTGGATTTATGATCAAATCAGCCTGTAAATGAATCATACTCCTCCAAGAAGACACAAGTAGTTTACACCAAACTTTTTCAACATGATGCCAATATACTGAAGATGTTAAATTGCGAATGGGTTTAGGATACCTTAAATGGTGTGGCCATACCGATTTATTAAAGTAACATAAAAAAATACAATAGTTATTTTACTATATCTTTAACATTCTTCATTCCAACTCTTCATAATTTTTTATATACGTAGAAGTCATCATTTGAAAGAAGCACAGCAAGTTTCATAGCTTTATCATTTTCAAGAGCCAGCTTAAAATTAAAACTATCATAACATATAAATCAAGCTTGCAATTCTTAGTACCAATAATGGCCACCAGATGGCGCTATATGATTACTTTTAAATAATTATTGTAGAAACAAGTATGATTTAAATCATTTATAGAAATCTTTCAAAGAAAAATAATATGTGTTTTACTGATAAAATGACCCTCACTTAATTAGAATAATATGCTGAAGTATTGTGAAATACTGTGTATTAAGAATAATTCTTTATAGGCTTTATGGACAAGATGAGTTTGGAGTGACTCTTGAAGGATCAGCACCACATCCTCTTTTACCACTGTTTAAAGAATTTATCTTACAGAACAGGTGCGAATTAATTTTGGATAGCTTGAATGGTTTTGTCATGGTGATTTTTTGAAATAACAGTAAAAAAGGAACCAGTAAATGTCTTTTATTTTTTTAAGTGCAAGTTCTAAACAATTCAACAAAATGTACACATAGAAGACAAGTCATGCTGAGGAAATATGCATAGTTTCATGACTATACAACACTATATGGATGATAGAAAATTAAAAAACTACCATATATCTGATGTCACTCTGTCCCTCTGGGTAATGTGTATGTGTGTGTGTGTGTGTTAAGTGTGTGTGTGTTAAGTGTGTGTGCTGAGTTTGTGTGAATGTGTGGGAGAGGGGATGGGCTTGGTGTCAGAGAGAGAGAGAGAGAGGGAGACTTAATCATCTCTTTAATCACCAGCAGAAAAAAAAGCAATTTTGTGTTGTTGTTTTTTCATCATTACAGCTTAAAAAATATCTTAGGCCTCAACATCAACTGTTGCTAGCCTACTCCCAAAATTAATAGTCATTAGTAAGCATTTTATAAATACAGCTATAATTAAATTGTTCATGGTTTATATGCACATTTATTTTGAGGAGATTAAAGGCTGTAATCTTCCTAAAAAAAAATAAAAAAAAAATAAAAATAAACAAATAAACAAACACAGAACTCAGAAACATTTATTTCAAGATGCAATAAAAGAAAACTGTACACTATATATATATATATATATATATATATATATATATATATATATATACAATTGCATAAGTTTATATTGAATTTTTTTTATCAAGTGTACAGCTAATAATAATAATAATAATGCATTTTATTTAAGGCGCCTTTCAAACCACTCAAGGTCACCGTACAACAAGTAACAACAGTAACAATATTAAAACAAAAAATAACAGCAAATAACAATGTCAGTAAAAAACCACAATAATATTAGAATAGCACAACATATTGTGGAATACTATATTAAGACTTTATATATAGGCTTTATGAACAGATAGGTTTTGAGAGATTCTTGAAGTACTAGCATCACCTCCTCTTGTATGATGATTTGAGGAATATATTTTCCAGATAGTACCGCCGCTCCCTATATGCAGAATACGCAGTCTTCGTAGGGCACCAACTCCCAGAGGGGGCACCATCCCAGTAGCTCAAAAAAAATAAAACATGCGCCATTCTCCCATCCGCGCTCGCGACCGCTCTGACATTTGCGGATGAATGTTCGTAATTGATGGATGGACATCTATGCCCGGGTAAAAGACATCAGCAATCCGGCACAGAGAAAAGAAAAATAAAGTAAAAAAACAAAACAAAAACAGGCATAACCGGATTAACCCTTTAACTGCCATATCCCTTAAAATTTGATTGCCAGAGGGTTACTGTAAATGCTTATGCCCGCTGGGCACAGTTTTCCCGATGCCACCGGGGTGGTGTTGCACTGACGGCTTGAGCCCGCCATCGCTGCTTGCAGCTATATTTATTATTATTTTTATTTTTTATTAAACCTTCCGGGGGTTTTTGGGGGCCTTAACATGCTCACAAACTCTTGAAAATTGGCACACACATTGGAATCTGCGGCCATCAGGACGCCACAGAGACTGGGACCCGGGCGTGTCACAGGGGCTCTACAGCACCCCCTGGAACACAGTCAGAAATCTTGAACCATAGCTCACACACACTTGCATATATTTATATGAAACGCAGTACACTTATAGATCTCTTTGAGCTGAACAACTTTCACACTCTATGTCATAGTCTCCGCCCAACAGGAAGTCAGCTATCCAGGGCTGTTTATAAAAAGCATGCTCTGGAATTTGATATACTTGTCATAGGTTATTTACTTGATTGCCACCAAACTCGGTCAACATGATCTCAAGACATTGGGGATGAAAAATTGCGAGGGGATTTTTGATATCTCGAACGGTTTGCCCATGGCGAGGCGTGGCAATTATGGCGAGAAATGAGAAACAGGAAATGTCTAATAACATCCACATACATTTCCTGAATTTGATCAAACTTCAATGGTTTGTTCGTTGTATGATACCGATCGCATATATGTGACTATTAAGAGTCAACGGTATAGCGCCACCAACTGGCAGCAGGAAGTGTGTCATTTTCCAAATGCTTTGAATTCAGCATCTTATTTTTACTTGATTTACTTAAAACTTCATCAGAATAATGACAAAACACGGCCGATGTAAATCTGTTGTGGGGATATTGATATCTGATATAGTGTTGCCATGGCAACGTGTCAAACTTGAATGTTCTGTTATGGTGAGTTTGAGGCAGACAACAAGCTCAGATTTACATGAAACTCAAAACACATATTAGTATTAGTGATAGCTAGACAATGGCAAAAGCTTTTAAAAGGGCGTGAAGGAGGCACTCTATAGCGCCACCTTTTGTCAAAAGTGGGGGGGTTAGTTTTAGCTACAGACACCAAACTTGGTACATAAATTGTTCTTTTCAAGACAGACAACTTTCTAATTCACAGTCATCAGCTAGGACCAACAGGAAGTCGGCTATTTTGATTTGAATGTGTATTTTTGAGATTTTACAGTTGTGAATTAATGCATACTCCTCACAGGGGAAGTACACTATACACACCAAACTTTGTCAACATGAAGAAAAAACATTAAGGAACTTAAATTGCGAACGGATTTTGGTTAGCTTGAACGGTTTTGTCGTGGTGATTTTTTGAAATGACAGTAAAAAGGGAAACATTAATTGTCTTGTATGTTTAAATTGCAGCTTCCAAACACTTCAAAGCATTTTTTCATACAAAGATCAAATCATTCTGAGGAAATATGCAGAGTTTCACGACTTTACAACACTGTATGGATAACAGAAAATTAAAAAACTGTCAGACTTCTCAACTGACATGATCTCACTCTGGCCACTCTGTCTGTGTGAGGAAAGGGAGGGGGAGAGGGAGGGGGAGTGTGAGGGGGTTGGTGACTGTGAACATTTGGTGACTGACAGTGTGTGTGGATTGTAGGGAGGGGCTGTCTGGCAGAGAGAGAGAGAGAGAGAGACCTAATCATCCCTTTAATAATAAGGAAAAAAAATCTGTATTTTAAAATTTTATTGTTTTTGTTGTTGCTAATGGTGGTGTTTTTTCCTTTCATTACAGGTTAAGAAATCTCTTAGGCCTTATCCTTTTCTGACAGTTTTAGGGATTTAAAAACATCCTAAGAATCCTTATTTGTGCTGCAAATAATAATTTCAAACTCATTTGATACTGACCTATCACAACCTGTGACGTGACATGATATTTATTAATCTCATGGATGTAACAGTAAAACTCTTCAACTGACAGATAAAGCTGCAATGCAAACAAAACTATTTCACAAATGCTTATAGGTAATTAAAATCATTACAAAACACTAATAAATTATTTAAGGATTTGGTAACACTGTAAAATAATGTCTAATTTGTTAACATTAGTAAATGCATTGGTAACACTTTATAATAACTGCACTCATTAGCTAAGCATTAGTAAATAGTTCATGATTATAAAGCCTTTTCCCTTAATAATAGTCATTATTAAGCAGTAATACATCTATAAATAAATTGTTCTTGGTTTAAAAGCACATATATTACAAAATAGATTAAAGTCTCAGTTGTCTTATAAAATAAATGAATAAACACAACCCAGCTTGATTCAGAATTCAGAAATATTTATTTCAAGATGCAATAAAAGGAAACTGTACACTTGAATAGCTTTTGAGCGATTCTTGAAGGATTAGCATCACCTTCTCTTGTACGATGGTTTGAGGAATATATCTTCCAGATAGTACTGCCGCTCCCTATATGCAGAGTATGCAGTCTTCGTAGGGCACCAACTCCCAGAGGGGGCACCATCCCAGTTGCTCAAAAAAAACAAAAAAAAAAAACATGCGCCATTCTCCAATATGTGCTCGCGACCGCTCACACCTCATGTTTGCGGCTGAATGTTCGTAATTGATGGATAGACATCTATGCCTGGGTATAGCACATCAGCAATCCGGCACAGAGAAAAGAAAACTAAAGAAAAAAAAACAGGCATAAAGTTGTCTTGACATTGGACATTCGAGAGTCTCAAATTTAGGGCCGGTCTCTAAAGTTACATGTGATATTGTTATACACTTTTCTAACGTCAGTAGCATTTGAAGAGAATGACTTACAGTCATAAAAACAACTGTAATTGTTCATCTAGGTGACAGCTATAATGCACAAATAATTTGAATGTTTGATATTTATTACAACAAACTGTAAGTCATATGTAAATTATGCTACTTTTTCACATGGGCTCAAATGCAAATTTGAAGCTCAATAGCATTTGAGAAGAAAGACTTGCAGTCACAAAACAATTGTAATGTGTTCATATAGGTGTCAGCTACAATGCACACCTTATACATTTTTTATAAATATAAAAATAAAGTGTTACTAAAGTTATATATATATATTGTTCTGTGTATGTGATTTCAAAGTCTAGATTGGTCGGATTAACCCTTTAACTGCCGCATCCCTTAAAACTTGATTGTCAGAGGGTTACTGTAAATGCTTATGCCCGCTGGGCACAGTTTTCCCGATGCCACCGGGGTGGCGTTGCACTGATGGCTTGAGCCCGACATTGCTGCTTGCAGCTATATTTAGGGCCCGAGCACCGATGGTGTGAGGACCCTCTTGGAATTGCTCCGTTTATTATTATTATTATTATTAGGGCCCGAGCACCGATGGTGTGAGGACCCTCTTGGAATTGCTCCGTTTATTATTATTATTAGGGCCCGAGCACCGATGGTTTGAGGACCCTCTTGTTTCTGTGTCGTTTATTATTATTATTATTATTATTATTATTATTATTATTATTATTTTTCTGAAACTTTCTCGAAAAGTCATGAAACTTGGCACACACGTCAGAAATGGCAAAAGATTAGGTATGCAATGGTTTGCTAAGGTGGGTGTGGCAAAATGGCTCGACAGCGCCACCTATAAATTTTCAACGAAGTGCATCTTGAGCTACGTTTCACGTACTTGTACGAAAATCGTTACACACATGTAACACACCAATATCTACAAAAAAGTCTATTGGTACGAAATCCAAATCCCAACAGGAAGTCAGTTATTATTTTTTTCTCATCAAAAATTTTGTCGTTTTTGCAAATTTTCGGGGGTTGTACTTTAACGAACTCCTCCTAGAGATTTATTCAGATCAACACCAAAGTTTGGCAGTGTAATCTAAAGGCCTTTGCGATGTTAAATTGCGAAGATCTAGAGTTTTCGTTTAAGGGCGTGCCCGTGGCGGCCTGGCGAATTTCGATGATTTGCCATGAAAAATTAAGTTGCTATAACTCAGACATAAAATGTCCAATCTGCAACAAACTTCACATGTTTGATAAGACTCCTGACCTGAACAGATCAACATTCCCAAATTTAGTTATAGTCATAGCGCCACCTGCTGGCAACAGGAAGTGAATGCTTTACGCTGCAATGAACTACTCCTAGAAAACTAATAAAATCAAAATTGTGTTATGGTCAGTTTAATCTAAAGGCCTTTGCGATAGTGAATTGTGAATATCTTGAGTTTTCGATAAAGGGCGTGTCCTTGGCGACGTGACAAAGTTTGATGTCTCGCCATGGGAATAAAATTTGTAACTCAGGCATAAAATGTTAAATCTTCCCCAAACTTCATATGTGTGATAAGAATCCTGGCCTGAACACATCTGTAGGCCAATATTCCATCGGGTGTGGCAAAATGGCTCGATAGCGCCACCTATACACATTCAATGGAATGCGACTCAAGCAATGTTTCACGTACATGTACAAAAATTGGTACACACATGTAACACACCAATACCTACAAAAAAGTATCTTGGTACACAATCCGAATCCCAACAGGAAGTCGGTTATTTTGAATTTTCTCTGCAAAATTGGTGTTGTTTTTGCCATTTTCAGGGGTTGTACTTTAACGAACTCCTCCTAGAGATTTATTCAGATCAACACCAAACGTGGTCAGTGTAATCTTAAGCCCTTTGCAATGTTAAATTGCGAAGATCTTTAAATTTCGTTAAAGGGCGTGTCCATGGCAGCCTGACAAATTTCGATGTTTCGCCATGAAAAAGGAAGTTGCTGTAACTCAGACATACAATGTCCAATCTGCCCCAAACTTCACTTGGTAGATAAGACTTCTGCCCTTAACAGATCTACTTGCCCATATTCACTTATAGCCATAGCGCCACCTGCTGGCAACAGGAAGTGTCATGTTTTACGCTGCAAAGAACTACTTCAAGAAATTTAATGACATCAACATTTTATTTCAGTCACTCTAATCTAAAGGTCTTTGCAATTTTAAATTGTGGAGATCTTGAGATTTTGTTAAAGGGCATGTCCATGGTGACGTGACGAAATTTGATGTATCATAATAGGAAGAGAAGTTGTTTTAACAAACTTCACGTTCGATAAGACTTCTGGCCTGAACACATCTGAAGGCCAATATTCCATTATAATGATAGCGCCTCCTGTTGGCAACAGGAAAACTGGCACATATAAATGACTTTGACATATTCCACTTATATTAACAATTTGAAATGCATATCTCTCACCGTTCACCTGTTTACAAAAGCCAAACGATGGAAGTGAGCCCGGGTGCGAAGGCCCGTTCATCGCTGCTTGCAGCTTTAATTAGGGCCCGAGCACCGATGGTGTGAGGACCCTATTGGAATTGCTCCGTTTATTATTATTATTATTCCGCTTCTCCAAAATGAATCGCATTTTTGAGGGCCTAAACATGCTCAAAAAGTCACCAAATTTTGCACACTCCTCCGAACTGGCGAAAACTTACGTCTGATATGGGTTTCAGAAGTGGGCGTGGCTAAATGGCTCGACAGCGCCACCTATGCACGTTCAGCGGTGTGCGCCTCGAGCTACATTTGACGTACATGTATGAAAATCGGTACACACATGTAACACATCAATACCTACAAAAAAGACTCTTGGAGCAAAATTCTAAACCCAACAGGAAGTCGGTTATTTTTTATATTTAATAATATATGTATTATTTTATATTTTATATGACTTTGACATATTCCACTTATATTAACGATTTGAAATGCATATTTCTCACCTTCACCTTTTTACTAAAGCCACACGATTGCTGTAAACCCGTGTGCGAGGGCCCGTTCATCGCTACTTGCAGCTATAATTAGGGCCCGAGCGCCGATGGTGCGAGGACCCTCTTGGAATTGCTCCGTTTATTAGGGCCCGAGCACCGATGGTGTGAGGACCCTCTTGGAATTGCTCCGTTTATTATTATTAGGGCCCGAGCACCGATGGTGTGAGGACCCTCTTGGAATTGCTCCGTTTATTATTATTAGTGCCCGAGCACCGATGGTGTGAGGACCCTCTTGGAATTGCTCCGTTTATTATTAGGGCCCGAGCACCGATGGTGTGAGGACCCTATTGTATCTGCTCTGTTTATCAGGGCCCTAGCACCGAAGGTGTGAGGACCCTATTGTATCTGCTCCGTTTATTAGGGCCCGAGCACCGATGGTGTGAGGACCCTCTTGGAATTGCTCCGTTTATTATTATTAGGGCCCGAGCACCGATGGTGTGAGGACCCTCTTGGAATTGCTCCGTTTATTATTATTATTATTATTATTATTATTATTATTATTATTATTATTATTATTATTATTATTATTATTATTATTATTATTATTCTCCAAAATGAATCGCATTTTTGAGGGCCTAAACATGCTCGAAAAGTCATGAAACTTTGCACACACCTCAGAACTGGCGAAAATTTACGTCTGATATGGGTTTCAGAAGCGGGTGTGGCAAAATGGCTCAACAGCGCCACCTATACACGTTCAACGGTGTGCGCCTCGAGCTACGTTTCATGTACATGTATGAAAATCGGTATACACATGTAACTCTCCAATATCTACAAAAAAGTCTCTTGGAGCAAAATCCGAAACCCAACAGGAAGTCGGTTATTACTAATATTATGAGCAAATTTTGTGTCATTTTTGTCATTTCCATGCGTTGTATTTTAACGAACTCCTCCTAGAGATTCATTCAGATCAACACCAAATTTGGTATGCCTAATCTGAAGGCCTTTGCGATGTTAAATTGCGAAGCTTTTGAGTTTTCGTTAATGGGCGTGTCCGTGGCGGCCTGGCGAATTTCGATGATTCGCCATGAAACAGGAAGTTGCTATAACTCAGACATACAATGACCAATCTGCCCCAAACTTCACATGTTTGATGAGACTCCTGACCTGAACAGATTGACATGCCCATATTCAGTTATAGTCATAGCGCCACCTATTGGCAACAGGAAGTGACATATTTTACACTGCGATGAACTACTCCTAGAAATTTTATGACATCAATGTATTTTTTGTGGTCAGTCTAATCTAAAGCCCTGTGCGATGTTAAGTTGTGAAGATCTTGAGTTTTCGTTAAAAGGCGTGTCCATGGCGCCGTCACGAAGTTCGATGTCTCGCCATGGGAATAAAAGATGTTATAACTCAGGCATAAAATGTCCGATCTTCCCCAAACTTCACATGTGTGATAAGAGTCCTGGCCTGAACACATCTGAAGGCCAAAATTCCATCAGGTGTGGCAAAATGGCTCGATAGTGCCACCTATACACTTTCAACAGAGTGCGCCTCGAGCTATGTTTCACATACATGTACAAAAATCGGTATACACATGTAACACACCAATATCTACAAAAAAGTCTCTTGGTACGAAATCCGAATCCCAACAGGAAGTCGGTTATTTAGAATTTTCTCTGCAATATTGGCGTTGTTTTTGCCATTTTCAGGGGTTGTACTTTAACGAACTCCTCCTAGAGATTTATTCAGATCAACACCAAACCTGGTCAGTGTAATCTTAAGCCCTTTGCGATGTTAAATTGCGAAGATCTTTAGATTTCGTTAAAGGGCGTGTCCATGGTGGCCTGACAAATTTCGATGTTTCGCAATGAAAAAGGAAGTTGCTGTAACTCAGACATACAATGTCCAATCTGCCCCAAACTTCACATGTTAGATAAAACTTCTGCCCTTAACAGATCTACATGCCCACTTTCAGTTATAGTCATAGCGCCACCTATTGGCAACAGGAAGTGACATGTTTTACGCTGCGACAAACTACTCCTATAATTTTTTTGAGATTAACATATATTTTGTGGTCAGTCTAATCTAAAGGCCTGTGCAATGTTAACTTTTGGAGATCTTGAGTTTTTGTTAAAGGCCGTTTCCATGGCGCCATGACAAAATTTGATGTCTTGCCACAGCAAGAGAAGTTGTTGTAACTCAAGCATAAAATGTTCAATCTTCCCCAAACTTCACATGTTCGATAAGAGTCCTGTCCTGAACACATCTGAAGGGCAATATTCCATTATAATGATAGCGCCACCTGCTGGCAAGGGTAAGATTGGCACATATATGGGATATACTTTGATATATTCCACTTATATTTAGGACATTAAATGCATTTTTCTCAACGTTCACCTTTTTACTAAAGCAACACGATGGCGGTGAGCCCGGGTGCGAGGGCCCGTTCATCGCTGCTTGCAGCTTTAATTATTAGGGCCCGAGCACCGATGGTGTGAGGACCCTCTTGTTTCTGTGTTGTTTATTATTATTATTATTATTATTATTATTTTTCTGAAACTTTCTCGAAAAGTCATGAAACTTGGCACACACGTCAGAGCTGGAAAAATATTAGGTATGCAATGGTTTGCTAAGGTGGGTGTGGCAAAATGGCTCGACAGCGCCACCTATAAATTTTCAACGAAGTGCATCTTGAGCTACGTTTCACGTACTTGTATGAAAATCGGTACACACATGTAACACACCAATATCTACAAAAAAGTCTCTTGGTACGAAATCCAAATTCCAACAGGAAGTCAGTTATTATTTTTTTTCTCATCCAAAATTTTGTCATTTTTGCCATTTCCGGAGGTTGTACTTTAACGAACTCCTCCTAGAGATTTATTCAGATCAACACCAAAGTTTGTCAGTGTAATCTAAAGGCCTTTGCGATGTTAAATTGCGAAGATCTAGAGTTTTCGTTTGAGGGCGTGTCTGTGGCGGCTTGGCGAATTTCGATGTTTCGCCATGAAAAATGAAGTTGCTATAACTTAGACATAAAATGTCCAATCTGCACCAAACTTCACATGTTTGATAAGACTCCTGACCTGAACAGATCAACGTTCCCAAATTTAGTTATAGTCATAGCGCCACCTGCTGGCAACAGGAAGTGAATGCCTTACGCTGCAATGAACTACTCCTAGAAATCTAATAAAATCTAAATTGTGTTATGGTCAGTTTAATCTAAAGGCCTTTGCGATAGTGAATTGTGATTATCTTGAGTTTTCGATAAAGGGTGTGTCCTTGGCGACGTGACCAAGTTTGATGTCTCGCCATGAGAATAAAATTTGTAACTCAGGCATAAAATGTCTGATCTTCCCCAAACTTCACATGTTTGATAAGAGTCCTGGCCTGAACACAACTGAAGGCCAATATTCCATTGGGTGTGGCGAAATGGCTCCATAGCGCCACCTATACATTTTCAACGGAGTGCACCTCAAGCTATGTTTCACGTGCATTTACAAAAATCAGTACACACATGTAACACACCAATACCTACAAAAAAGTCTCTTGGTACGAAATCCGAATCCCAACAGGAAGTCGGTTATTTAGAATTTTCTCTGCAAAATTGGCGTTTTTTTTGCCATTTTCAGGGGTTGTACTTTAACAAACTCCTCCTAGAAATTTATTCCGATCAACACCAAACTTGGTCAGTTAAATCTAAAGACCTTTGCAATGTTAAATTGTGAAGATCTTGAGGTTTCGATAAAGGGCGTGTCCATGGCGGCCTGACAAATTACGATGTTTCACCATGAAAAAGGAAGTTGCTGTAACTCAGACATACAATGTCCAATCTGCCCCAAACTTCACATGTTAGATAAGACTTCTGCCCTTAACAGATCTACATGCCCATATTCAGTTATAGTCATAGCGCCACCTGCTGGCAACAGGAAGTGACATGTTTTATGCTGCCACAAGCTACTCCTAGAAATCTTTTGACAGAAATGTAATTTTTTTGTGGTCAGTCTAATCTAAAGGCCTGTGCAATGTTAAATTATGGAGATCTTGAGTTTTTGTTAAAGGGCGTGTCCATAACGCCTTGGCACAATTTGATGTCTCGCCACAGCAAGAGAAGTTGTTGTAACTCAGGCATAAAATGTTCGATCTTCCCCATACTTCACATATTCGATAAGAGTCCTGGCCTGAACACATCTGAAGGCCAATATTCCATTATAATGATAGCGCCACCTGCTTACAACAGGAAAATTGGCAGATATATGGAATAAACTTTGACATATTCCACTTATATTTCTGAGTTTAAATGCATATTTCTTACCGTTCACATATCTACTAAAGCCACTTACTGCCGGTGAGCCCGGGTGCGAGGGCCCGTTCATCGCTGCTTGCAGCTTTAATTATTATTATTATTATACTTCTCCAAAATGAATAGCATTTTTGAGGGCTTAAACATACTCAAAAAGTCATGAAACTTTGCACACACCTCAGAACTGGCGAAAATTTACATCTGATATGAGTTTCAGAAGTGGGTGTGGCAAAATGGCTCGACAGCGCCACCTATACACGTTCAACGGTGTGCGCCTCGAGCTATGTTTCACGTACATGTATGAAAATCGGTACACATGTGTAACTCTCCAGTACCTACAAAAAAGTCTCTTAGAGCAAAATTCTAAACCCAACAGGAAGTCGGTTATTTTTAATATTATGAGCAAATTTTGTGTCATTTTTGCCATTTCCATGCGTTGTATTTTAACAAACTCCTCCTAGAGACTTATTCAGATCAACACCAAGTTTGGTATGCCTAATCTAAAGGACTTTGCGATGTTAAATTGCGAAGATTTTGAGTTTTTGTTGAAGGGCGTGTCAGTGGCGGCCTGGCGAATTTCGATGATTCGCCATTAAAAATGAAGTTGCTATAACTCAGACATACAATGTCCAATCTGCCCCAAACTTCACATGGTTGATAAGACTCTGAAACTGAATAGATTGACATGCCCATATTAAGTTATATTCATAGCGCCACATATTGGCAACAGGAAGTGTCATATTTTACGCTGCGAAGAACTACTCCTAGAAATTTTATGACATCAATGTCTTTTTTGTGGTCAGTCTAATCTAAAGGACTGTACGATGTTAAATTGTGAAGATCTTGAATTTTCGTTAAAGGGCGTGTCCATGGCGTCATGTCAAAGTTCTATGTCTCGCCATGGGAGTAGAAGTTGTTGTAACTCAGGCATAAAATATCAGATCTTGCCCAAACTTCACATGTTTGATAAGAGTACTGACCTGCACACATCTGGAGGCTAATATTCCATTCGGTGTGGCAAAATGGCTCGATAGCGCCACCTATACATTTTCAATGGAGTGCGCCTCGAGCTACATGTCATGTACATGTACGAAAATCGGTACACATATGTAACACACCAATAGCTACAAAAAAGTCTCTTGGTATGAAATCCGAATCCCAACAGGAAGTCGGTTATTTTTAATTTCCCCTGCAAAATTGGTGTTGTTTTTGTCATTTTCAGGGGTTGTATTTTAATGAACTCCTCCTAGAGATTTATTCAGATCAACACCAAACTTGGTCAGTGTAATCTAAAGCCCTTTGTGATGTTAAATTGCGAAGGAATTGAGGTTTTGTTAAAGGGCGTGTCCATGGCGGCCTGACAAATTTCGATGATTCGCCATGAAAAATGATGGTGCCATAACTCAGACATACAATGTCCAATCTGCCCCAAACTTCACATGTTTGATAAGACTCTTGACCTGAACAGATCTACATGCCAATATTCAGTTATAGTCATAGCGCCACCTATTGGCAACAGGAAGTGACATATTTTACACTGTGACAAACTACTCCTAGAAATTTTATGACATTAATGTCTTTTTTGTGGTCAGTCTAATCTAAAGACCTGTGTGATGTTTAGTTGTGAAGATCTTGAGTTTTTGTTAAAAGGCGTGTCCATGACGCCATGACGAAGTTCGATGTCTCGCCATGGGAATAAAAGATGTTATAACTCAGGCATAAAATGTCCGATCTTGCCCAAACTTCACATGTGTGATAAGGGTCCTGGCTTGAACACATCTGAAGGCCAATATTCCATTATAAAGATAGCGCCACCTGCTGGTAACAGGAAGATTGGCACACATATGGAATAAACTTTGATATATTGCACTTATGTTTATGAGTTTAAATGCATATTTCTCAACGTTCACCTTTTTACTAAAGCCACATGATGGCGGTGAGCCCGTGTGCGAGGGCCCGTTCATCGCTGCTTGCAGCTTTAATTATTATTATTATTATTCTTCTCCCCAATGAATCGCATTTTTGAAGGCCTAAACATACTCAAAAAGTCAGGAAAATTTGCACACACCTCCGAACTGGCAAAAATTTACGTCTGATATGGGTTTCAGAAGTGGGCGTGGCAAAATGGCTCGATAGCGCCACCTATACACGTTCAGCGGTGTGCGCCTCGAGCTACGTTTCACGCACATATATGAAAATGGGTACACACATGTAACACGCCAAGACCTACAAAAAAGACTCTTGGAGCAAAATTCTAAACCCAACAGGAAGTCAGATATTTTTTATTTTATGAGCGAATTTTTTGTCATTTTTGCCATTTCCATGCGTTGTATTTTAACAAACTCCTCCTAGAGATTAATTCAGATCAACACCAAATTTGGTATGCTTAATCTAAAGGCCTTTGCGATGTTAAATTGCGAAGATCTTGAGTTTTCGTTGAAGGGCGTGTCCGTGGCGGCCTGGCGAATTTCGATGATTCGCCATGAAAAATTAAGTTTGTATAACTCAGACATACAATGTCCAATCTGCCCCAAACTACACATGTTTGATAAGACTCTGACCCTGAACATATTGACATGCCCATATTCAGTTATAGTCATAGCGCCACCTATTGGCAACAGGAAGTGACATATTTTACACTGCGACAAACTACTCCTAGAAATTTTACAACATCAATGTCTTTTTTGTGGTCAGTCTAATCTAAAGGCCTGTGCGATGTTAAGTTGTGAAGATCTTGAGTTTTCGGTAAAAGGCGTGTCCATGGCGCTGTGACGAAGTTCGATGTCTCGCCATGGGAATAAAAGATGTTATAACTCAGGCATAAAATGTCCGATCTTGCCCAAACTTCACATGTGTGATAAGAGTCCTGGACTGAACACATCTGAAGGCCAATATTCCATAGGGTGTGGCAAAATGGCTCGATGGCGCCACCTATACACTTTCAACGGAGTGCGCCTCGAGCTATGTTTCACGTACATGTACAAAAATCGGTACACACATGTAACACACCAATATCTACGAAAAAGTCTCTTGGTACGAAATCCGAATCCCAACAGGAAGTCGGTTATTTAGAATTTTCCCTTCAAAATTGGTGTTGTTTTGGCCATTTTCAGGGGTTGTACTTTAACGAACTCCTCCTAGAGATTTATTCAGATCAACACCAAACTTGGTCAGTGTAATCTAAAGCCTTTTGCGATCTTAAATTGCGAAGATCTTGAGGTTTCGTTAAAGGGCGTGTCCATGGTGGCCTGACAAATTTCCATGTTTCGCCATGAAATAGGATGTTGTTGTAACTCAGGCATAAAATGTCCAATCCTCCCCAAACCTCACATGTTCGACAAAAGTCCTGCCCTGAACACATCTGAAGGCCAATATTCCACTATTATGATAGCGCCACCTGCTGGCAACAGGAAGATTGGCACATATATGGAATAAACATTGATATATTCTACTTATATTTATGAGTTTAAACGCATATTTCTCACCGTTCACCTATTAACTAAAGCCACTCGCTGCCGGTGAGCCCGGGTGCGAGGGCCCGTTCATCGCTGCTTGCAGCTTTAATTATTATTAGGGCCCGAGCACCGATGGTGTGAGGACCCTCTTGGAATTGCTCCGTTTATTATTATTATTATTATTATTCTCTATAATGAATCGCATTTTTGAGGGCCTAAACATACTCAAAAAGTCATGAAACTTTGCACACACCTCAGGACCGGCGAAAATCTACATATGATATGGGTTTCAGAAGTGGGTGTGGCAAAATGGCTCAACAGCGCCACCTATACACGTTCAACGGTGTGCGCCTCGAGCTACGTTTCATGTACATGTATGAAAATTGGTATACACATGTAACTCTCCAATACCTACAAAAAAGACTCTTGGACCAAAATTCTAAACCCAACAGGAAGTAGGTTATTTTTAATTTCATGAGCAAATTTTGTGTCATTTTTGTCATTTCCATGCGTTGTATTTTAACGAACTCCTCCTAGAGATTTATTCAGATAAACACCAAATTTGGTATGCCTCATCTAAAGGCCTTTGCGATGTTAAATTGCGAAGATTTTGAGTTTTCGTTAATGGGCGTGTCCGTGGCGGCCTGGTGAATTTCGATGATTCGCCATGAAAAATGAAATTGCTATAACTCAGACATACAATGTCCAATCTGCCTCAAACTTCACATGTTAGATAAGACTTCTGCCCTTAACAGATCTACATGCCCATATTCAGACATAGTAATAGCGCCACCTGCTGGCAACAGGAAGTGTCATGTTTTACACTGCAAAGAACTACTCCAAGAAATTTTATGACATCAACATTTTATTTTGGTCAGTCTAATCTAAAGGTCTTTGCAATATTAAATTGTGGAGATCTTTAGATTTTGTTAAAGGGCGTGTCCATGGCGCCATGACAAAATTTGATGTCTCGCCACAGCAAGAGAAGTTGTTGTAACTCAGGCTTGAAATGTTCGATATTCCCCAAACTTCACATGTTCGATAAGACTCCTAGCCTGAACACATCTGAAGGCCAATATTCCATTATAATGATAGCGCCACCTATTGGCAACAGGAAAATTGGCACATATAAATGACTTTGACATATTCCACTTATATTAACGATTTGAAATGCATATTTCTCACCTTCACCTTTTTACTAAAGCCACACGATTGCTGTGAGCCTGGGTGCGAGGGCCCGTTCATCGCTGCTTGCAGCTTTAATTAGGGCTCAAGCCCGAAGGGGCGAAGAGCCCTATTGTTCTTCTAAGGATTATTCTTATTATTTTTTTTATTTTTTATTAAACCTTCCGGGGGTTTTTAGGGGCCTTAACATGCTCAAAAACTCTTGAAAATTGGCACACACATTGGAATCTGCGGCCATCAGGACGCCGCAGAGGCTGGGACCCGGGCGTGGCACAGGAACTCTACAGCGCCCCCTGGAACACCTTCAGAAATCTTGAACCATAGCTCACACAGACTTGCATGTATTTATATGAAACTCAGTACACTTATAGATCTCATTGAGCCTAACAACTTTCACACTTTATGTCATAGGCTCCGCCCAACAGGAAGTCAGCTATTCAGGGCTGTTTAAAAAAAGCATGCTCTGGAATTTGAAATACTCCTCTGAGGTTTTCAACCCGTTCGCCACGAAACTCGGTGAACATGATCTCAAGACATTGGGGATGAATAATTGCGAGGGGATTTTTGATATCTCGAACGGTTTGCCCGTAGCGAGGCGTGGAAATTATGGCGAGAAATGAGAAACAGGAAATGTCTAATAACATCCACATACATTTCCTGAATTTGATCAAACTTCACTGGTTTGTTCGTTGTATGATACCGATCGTATATATGTGACTATTAAGAGTCAACGTTATAGCGCCACCAACTGGCAGCAGGAAGTGAGTCATTTTCAAAATGTTTTGAATTCAGCATCTTATTTTTACTCTATTTACTTAAAACTTCATCAGAATAATGACAAAACACGGCCGATGTAAATCTGTTGTGGGGATATTGATATCTAATATGGCGTTGCCATGGCAACGTGTCAAACTTGAATGTTCTGTTATGATGAGTTTGAGGCAGACAACAAGCTCAGATTTACATGAAACTCAAAACACATATCAGTATTAGTGATAGCTAGACAATGGCAAAAGCTTTTAAAAGGGCGTGAAGGAGGCACTCTATAGCGCCACCTTTTGTCAAAAGTGGGGGGGTTAGTTTTAGCTACAGACACCAAACTTGGTACATAAATTGTTCTTTTCACGACGGACAACTTTCTAATTCACAGTCATCAGCTACGACCAACAGGAAGTCGGCTATTTTGATTTGAATATTTAAATTGAGCTCTGATTTAATGCATACTCCTCACAGGAAATGTTCACTATACTCACCAAGCTTTGTCTACATGTTGAAAAAACATTGAGGAACTTAAGTTGCGAACGGATTTTGGTTAGCTTGAACGGTTTTGTCGTGGTGATTTTTTGAAATGACAGTAAAAAGGGAATCATTAATTGTCTTGTATTTTTAAATTGCAGCTTCCAAACACTTAAAAAAAAAATTCATACAGAGATCAAATCATTCTGAGGACATATGCATAGTTTCATGACTTTACAACACTGTATGATTAAAAGAAAATTAAAAAACTGTCAGACATCTCAACTCACTCTGTCCCTCTGTTTGAGCAATGTATGTGTGCTGACTGAGTGCATGTGTGTGTGTGAGTGTGTGTGTGTGAGTGGGGGATGGGCATGAGCTGAGTGGCAGACACAATGAGAGAGAGAAACAGAGAGAGAGAGAGACTTAATCATCTCTTTAATCACCAGAAAAAAAATGTATTTTAAATTGTTATTTTTTGTTGCTGTTGCTAACATTGCTGTTTCATTACAGCTTAAGAAATCTCTTAGGCCTTATCCTTTTCTGACAGTTTCAGGAATTAAAAACAAAATTCTAAAAATACTTATTTGTGCTGCAAATAATAATTTCAACTCATTTGATACTGACCTGTTCCATCCTGTGACATGACATGTATCTACATTTTTAAAATCTCATGGATGTAACAGTAAAACTGTTCAGTTCACAGATCAAGACTAAGCTTCTTTCACAAATGCTTATAAGTCATTAAAGGATTTAATAACACTGTAAAATAATGTCTAATTTGTTAACATTAGTAAATGCATTGGTAACACTTTATAATAACTGCACTCATTAGTAAATAGTCAGTTTATGCTTTATAAAGCCTTGTCCCAATATTAATAATTAGTAGTAAGCAGTTTATAAATACAGCTATAAATAGCTTGTTCTTGGTTTATAAGCATATTTATTAAAAATGAGAGTAAAGGGTCAGTTATCTTCCTATGAAAAAAATAAAAATAAAAAAATAAACAAACAACAACACAGATTGATACAGAACTCAGATATGTTATTGTGGATTTATGATAAAATCAGCATGTAAAAATGAATTCATACTCCTCCGAGAAGACATAAGTAGTTCACACCAAACTTTTTCAACATGATGCTAATATACTGAAGATGTTAAATTTCAAATGGGTTTAGGATACCTTAAATGGTGTGGCCATAGCGATTTATTAAAGTAACATAAAAAAATACAATAGTTATTTTACGATATCTTTAACATTTTTAATTCCAAATCTGCATAATTTTTTATATACGTAGAAGTCATCATTTGAAGGAAGCACAGTAAGTTTCATAGCTTTATCATTTTCAAGAGCCAGCATGAAATTAAAACTATCATAACTTATAAATCAAGCTTGCAATTCTTAGTACCAATAATGGCCACCAGATGGAGCTATAGGATAACTTTTAAATAATTATTGTAGAAACGAGCATGATTTAAATCATTTATAGAAATCTTTCAAAGAAAAATAATATGAATTTTATGTATTTACTGATAAAATGACCCTCACTTAATTAGAATAACAAGCTGAAGTATTGTGAACTGTATATTAAGAAATAATTCTTTATAGGCTTTATGGACAGATACGTTTTGAGTGACTCTTGAAGGTTCAGCCCCACATCCTCTTTTACCACTGTTTAAAGAATGTATCTTACAGAACAGGTGCGGATGAATTTTGGATAGCTTGAATGGTTTTGTCATGGTGATTTATTGAAATAACAGTAAAAAAGTAACCAGTAAATGTCTTTTATTTTTTTAAAGTGCAGCTTCTAAACACTTCAAAAAAATGTACACATAGAAGACAAGTCATTCTGAGGAAATATGCATAGTTTCATGACTATACAACACTATATGGATGATAGAAAATTAAAAAACTATCATACATCTGATGTCACTCTGTCCCTCTGTCACTGTGGGTAATGTGTGTGTGTGTGTGTGTGTGTATGTGTGTGGGTGTTAAGTGAATTAGGTGTGAAACTATCAGGGAGCATTTAGTCTCCAGTGCCAACATTTTACAGAACTGCCACTTTCCTGGAGTCTCCAGAATTACTCTGTGTCAGGTTCTGAGAGATCTAAGATTCAAAAAAATTATTTGATTAGAATACCATGAAGTATTGTGAAATACTATATATTAAGACTTTATATATAGGCTTTATGAACAGATTGGAGTGACTCGTGAAGGACCAGCACCACCTCCTCTTGTTCAATGGTTTGAGGGATATATCTTCCAGAATCCGGGATTAAGATTTAGGAGTTCATTTTTATTCCACCTCCTTTCCTGAAAGTCTGTCTTGCAGAATTGACTAAAAATTAATCTTCACATTAATTCCTAATTATTTTGCAATTCTTTTTGTCAGTTCTTCTTGACCTGTTTTTTCTTCTTCTTTTCTGACCTCATGACCCAGTCAGCATTTTTTGTACAATGGCCAAGTCTTAACTTATCCATTTCTGTATTGAATTTGTGTTTGATATTTCTCATGGGCTTTACAGTTTGAGTTAAAACTCTTTTTTTAGCGCATTTCATCTGTAAAAAAAAACATGCCCAATAATTCTGCACACATGAATATAAGGAGTTTTTCTCTTCCAGCTTTCCTGGACTATTGTATAGCACTCATAAATGATTAAATAAAAAATAATGGTAGTTATTAAGATTGATATGGTTTGGAATTGGTAAAATGTGCTTGGAAAAAAAATCACAATAAAACAATGTTTTAATGTTTAAGTTTGGAATATTAACTGACATGAATGAATGCTATATAAATATTGTTCATGTTAACATAATGTTTAGAAATGAAATATTATTGTAAAGTGTCACTAAAGTTATATATATTGTTCTGTGAATGTGATTTTAAAGTCTTGATGATTCTGATTAACCCTTTAACTGCCTTATCATTTAAAACCTCACTGCCAGAGAGAGAGAGAGAGAGAGAGAGACCTAATCATCCCTTTAATAATCAGAAAAAAAAAATCTGTATTTTAAATTGTTATTGTTTTTGTTGTTGCTAATGGTGGTGTTTTTTCTTTTCATTACAGGTTAAGAAATCTCTTAGGCCTTATCCTTTTCTGACAGTTTTAGGGATTTAAAAACATCCTAAGAATCCTTATTTGTGCTGCAAATAATAATTTCAAACTCATTTGATACTGACCTATGACAACCTGTGACGTGACATGACATTTATTAATCTCATGGATGTAACAGTAAAACTCTTCAACTGACAGATAAAGCTGCAATGCAAGCAAAACTATTTCACAAATGCTTATAGGTCATTAAAATCATTACAAAACACTAATAATTTATTTAAGGATTTGGTAACACTGTAAAATAATGTCTAATTTGTTAACATTAGTAAATGCATTGGTAACACTTTATAATAACTGCACTCATTAGCTAAGCATTAGTAAATAGTTCATGATTATAAAGCCTTTTCCCTTAATAATAGTCATTATTAAGCAGTAATACATCTATAAATAAATTGTTCTTGGTTTAAAAGCACATATATTACAAAATAGATTAAAGTCTCAGTTATCTTATAAAATAAATGAATAACACAACCCAGTTTGATTCAGAATTCAGAAATATTTATTTCAAGATGCAATAAAAGGAAACTGTACACTTGAATAGGTTTTGAGCGATTCATGAAGGACTAGCATCACCTTCTCTTGTACGATGGTTTGAGGAATATATCTTCCAGATAGTACTGCTGCTCCCTATATGCAGAGTATGCAGTCTTCGTAGGGCACCAACTCCCAGAGGGGGCACCATCCCAGTTGCTCAAAGAAAAAAAAAAATATGCGCCATTCTCCCCATCCGCGCTCGCGACCGCTCACACCTCATGTTTGCGGCTGAATGTTCGTAATTGATGGATGGACATCTATGCCTGGGTATAGGACATCAGCAATCCGGCACAGAGAAAAGAAATCTAAAGAAAAAAAACAGGCATAAAGTGGTCTTGACATTGGACATTCGAGAGTCTCAAATTTAGGGGCCGGTCTCTAAAGTTACATGTGATATTGTTATACACTTTTCTAACGTCAGTAGCATTTGAAGAGAATGACTTACAGTCATAAAAACAACTGTAATTTTTCATCTAGGTGACAGCTATAATGCCACAATTAATTTGAATGTTTCATATTTATTACAACAAACTGTAAGTCATATGGAAATTATGCTACTTTTTCACATGGGCTCAAATGCAAATTTGAAGCTCAATAGCATTTGAGAAGAAAGACTTGCAGTCATAAAACAATTGTAA
>NW_020528382.1:0-16669 GCF_003368295.1 Carassius auratus
GTGAATTTCGATGATTCGCCATGAAAAATGAAATTGCTATAACTCAGACATACAATGTCCAATCTGCCCCAAACTTCACATGTTAGATAAGACTTTTCCCTTAACAGATCTACATGCCCATATTCAGTATAGTAATAGCGCCACCTGCTGGCACAGGAAGTGTCATGTTTTACACTGCAAAGAACTACTCCAAGAAATTTATGACATCAACATTTTTATTTTGGTCAGTCAGTCTAATCTAAAGGTCTTTGCAATATTAAATTGTGGAGATCTTTAGATTTTGTTAAAGGGCGTGTCCATGGCGCCATGACAAAATTTTTGATGTCTCGCCACAGCAAGAGAAGTTGTTGTAACTCAGGCATGAAATGTTCGATATTCCCCAAACTTCACATGTTCGATAAGACTCCTAGCCTGAAACAATCTGAAGGCCAATATTCCATTATAATGATAGCGCCACCTATGGCAACAGGAAAATTGGCACATATAAATGACTTTGACATATATCCGCCTTTATATTAACGATTTGAAATGGATATTTCTTCACCTTCACCTTTTTACTAAAGCCACGACGATTGCCTGTTGATGCCTGGGTGCGAGGGCCCGTTCAATCAGCTGCTTATGCAGACTTTAATTGAGTGGCTCAAGCCCGAAGGGTGCGAAGAAGCCCTATCTGTTTCTTCTAAGGATTATTCCTTATTATGTTTTTTTATTTTTTATTAAACCTTCCGGGGGTTTTTGAGGGGCCTTAACATGCTCAAAAACTCTTGAAAATTGGCACACACATTGGAATCTGCGGCCATCAGGACGCCCAGAGGCTGGGAACCCGGGCGTGGCACAGGAACTCTACAGCGCCCCTGGAACACCTTCAGAAATCTTGAACCATAGCTCACACACGACTTGCATGTATTTATATGAAACTCAGTACACTTATAGATCTCATTGAGCCTAACAACTTTCACACTTTAATGTCATAGGCTCCGCCCAACAGAAGTCAGCTATTCAGGGCTGTTTAAAAAAAGCCATGCTCTGGAATTTGAAATACTCCTCTGAGGTTTTCAACCCGTTCGCCACGAAACTCGGTGAACATGATCTCAAGACATTGGGGATGAAAATTGCGAGGGGATTTTTGATATCTCGAACGGTTTGCCCGTAGCGAGGCGTGGAAATTATGGCGAGAAATGAGAAACAGGAAATGTCTAATAACATCCACATACATTTCCTGAATTTGATCAAACTTCATTGGTTTGTTCGTTGTAGTGATAACGATCGTATATATGTGACTATTAAGAGTCAACGTTTATAGCGCCACCAACTGGCAGCAGGAAGTGAGTCATTTTCAAAATGTTTTGAATTCAGCATCTTATTTTTACTCTATTTACTTAAAACTTCATCAGAATAATGACAAAACACGGCCGATGTAAATCTGTTGTGGGGATATTGATATCTAATATGGCGTTGCCCATGGCAACGTGTCAAACTTGAATGTTCTGTTATGATGAGTTTGAGGCAGACAACAAGCTCAGATTTACATGAAACTCAAAACACATATCAGTATTAGTGATAGCTAGACAATGGCAAAAGCTTTTAAAAGGGCGTGAAGGAGGCACTCTATAGCGCCACCTTTGTCAAAAGTGGGGGGGTTAGTTTTAGCTACAGACACCAAACTTGGTACATAAATTGTTCTTTTCAAGACGGACAACTTTCTAATTCACAGTCATCAGCTACGACCAACAGGAAGTCGGCTATTTTGATTTGAATATTTAAATTGAGCTCTGATTTAATGCATACTCCTCACAGGAAATGTTCACTATACTCACCAAACTTTGTCTACATGTTGAAAAAACATTGAGGAACTTAAATTGCGAACGGATTTTGGTTAGCTTGAACGGTTTTGTCGTTGGTGATTTTTTGAAATGACAGTAAAAAGGGAATCATTAATTGTCTTGTATTTTTAAATTGCAGCTTCCAAACACTTAAAAAAAAATTCATACAGAGATCAAATCATTCTGAGGACATATGCATAGTTTCATGACTTTACAACACTGTATGATTAAAAGAAAATTAAAAAACTGTCAGACATCTCAACTCACTCTGTCCCTCTGTTTGAGCAATGTATGTGTGCTGACTGAGTGCATGTGTGTGTGTGTGAGTGTGTGTGTGTGAGTGGGGGATGGGCATGAGCTGAGTGGCAGACACAATGAGAGAGAGAAAGAGAGAGAGAGAGACTTAATCATCTCTTTAATCACCAGAAAAAAAATGTATTTTAAAATTGTTATTTTTTGTTGCTGTTGCTAACATTGCTGTTTCATTACAGCTTAAGAAATCTCTTAGGCCTTATCCTTTTCTGACAGTTTCAGGAATTAAAAACAAAATTCTAAAAATACTTATTTGTGCTGCAAATAATAATTTCAACTCATTTGATACTGACCTATTCCATCCTGTGACATGACATGTATCTACATTTTTAAAATCTCATGGATGTAACAGTAAAACTGTTCAGTTCACAGATCAAGACTAAGCTTCTTTCACAAATGCTTATAAGTCATTAAAGGATTTAATAACACTGTAAAATAATGTCTAATTTGTTAACATTAGTAAATGCATTGGTAACACTTTATAATAACTGACTCATTAGTAAATAGTCAGTTTATGCTTTATAAAGCCTTGTCCCAATATTAATAATTAGTAGTAAGCAGTTTATAAATACAGCTATAAATAGCTTGTTCTTGGTTTATAAGCACATTTATTAAAAATGAGAGTAAAGGGTCAGTTATCTTCCTATGAAAAAAATAAAATAAAAAAAATAAACAAACAACAACACAGATTGATACAGAACTCAGATATGTTATTGTGGATTTATGATAAAATCAGCATGTAAAAATGAATTCATACTCCTCCGAGAAGACATAAGTAGTTCACACCAAACTTTTTCAACATGATGCTAATATACTGAAGATGTTAAATTTCGAATGGGTTTAGGATACCTTAAATGGTGTGGCCATAGCGATTTATTAAAGTAACATAAAAAAATACAATAGTTATTTTACTGATATCTTTAAAATTTTTATTCCAATCTTCATAATTTTTTATATACGTAGAAGTCATCATTTGAAGGAAGCACAGTAAGTTTCATAGCTTTATCATTTTCAAGAGCCAGCATGAAATTAAAACTATCATAACTTATAAATCAAGCTTGCAATTCTTAGTACCAATAATGGCCACCAGATGGAGCTATAGGATAACTTTTAAATAATTATTGTAGAAACGAGTATGATTTAAATCATTTATAGAAATCTTTCAAAGAAAAATATGAATTTATGTATTTACTGATAAAATGACCCTCACTTAATTAGAATAACAAGCTGAAGTATTGTGAACTGTATATTAAGAATAATTCTTTATAGGCTTTATGGACAGATAAGTTTTGAGTGACTCTTGAAGGTTCAGCCCCACATCCTCTTTTACCACTGTTTAAAGAATGTATCTTACAGAACAGGTGCGGATGAATTTTGGATAGCTTGAATGGTTTTGTCGTGGTGATTTATTGAAATAACAGTAAAAAAGTAACCAGTAAATGTCTTTTATTTTTTTAAAGTGCAGCTTCTAAACATTTCAAAAAAATGTACACATAGAAGACAAGTCATTCTGAGGAAATATGCATAGTTTCATGACTATACAACACTATATGGATGATAGAAAATTAAAAAACTATCATACATCTGATGTCACTCTGTCCCTCTGTCACTGTGGGTAATGTGTGTGTGTGTGTGTGTGTGTGGGTGTTAAGTGAATTAGGTGTGAAACTATCAGGGAGCATTTAGTCTCCAGTGCCAACATTTTACAGAACTGCCACTTTCCTGGAGTCTCCAGAATTACTCTGTGTCAGGTTCTGAGAGATCTAAGATTCAAAAAAATTATTTGATTAGAATACCATGAAGTATTGTGAAATACTATATATTAAGACTTTATATATATGGCTTTATGAACAGATTAGAGTGACTCGTGAAGGACCAGCACCACCTTCTCTTGTCCGATGGTTTGAGGAATATATCTTCCAGAATCTGGGATTAAGATTTAGAAGTTCATTTTTATTCCACCTCCTTTCCTGAAAGTCTGTCTTGCAGAATTGACTAAAAATTAATCTTCACATTAATTCCTAATTATTTGGCAATTCTTTTTGTCAGTTCTTCTTGACCTGTTTTTTTCTTCTTCTTTTCTGACCTCATGACCCAGTCAGCATTTTTTGTACAATGGCCAAGTCTTAACTTATCCATTTCTGTATTGCATTTGTGTTTGATATTTCTCATGGGCTTTACAGTTTGAGTTAAAACTCTTTTTTAGCGCATTTCATCTGTAAAAGAAAACATGCCCAATAATTCTGCACACATGAATATAAGGAGTTTTTCTCTTCCAGCTTTCCTGGACTATTGTATAGCACTCATAAATGATTAAATAAAAAATAATGGTAGTTATTAAGATTAATATGGTTTGGAATTGGTAAAATGTGCTTGGAAAAAAGTCACAATAAAACAATGTTTTAATGTTTAATTTTGGAATATTAACTGACATTAATGAATGCTATATACATATTGTTCATGTTAACATAATGTTTAGAAATGAAATATTATTGTAAAGTGTCACTAAAGTTATATATATTGTTCTGTGAATGTGATTTTAAAGTCTTGATGATTCTGATTAACCCTTTAACTGCCTTATCCTTTAAAACCTCACTGCCAGAGAGAGAGAGAGAGAGAGAGAGAGAGAGAGAGAGAGACCTAATCATCCCTTTAATAATCAGGAAAAAAAAAATCTGTATTTTAAATTGTTATTGTTTTTGTTGTTGCTAATGGTGGTGTTTTTTCCTTTCATTACAGGTTAAGAAATCTCTTAGGCCTTATCCTTTTCTGACAGTTTTAGGGATTTAAAAACATCCTAAGAATCCTTATTTGTGCTTCAAATAATAATTTCAAACTCATTTGATACTGACCTATGACAACTTGTGACGTGACACGACATTTATTAATCTCATGGATGTAACAGTAAAACTCTTCAACTGACAGATAAAGCTGCAATGCAAGCAAAACTATTTCACAAATGCTTATAGGTCATTTAAATCATTACAAAACACTAATAATTTATTTAAGGATTTGGTAACACTGTAAAATAATGTCTAATTTGTTAACATTAGTAAATGCATTGGTAACACTTTATAATAACTGCACTCATTAGCTAAGCATTAGTAAATAGTTCATGATTATAAAGCCTTTTCCCTTAATAATAGTCATTATTAAGCAGTAATACATCTATAAATAAATTGTTCTTGGTTTAAAAGCACATATATTACAAAATAGATTAAAGTCTCAGTTGTCTTATAAAATAAATGAATAAACACAACCCAGTTTGATTCAGAATTCAGAAATATTTATTTCAAGATGCAATAAAAGGAAACTGTACACTTAAATAGGTTTTGAGCGATTCATGAAGGACTAGCATCACCTTCTCTTGTACGATGGTTTGAGGAATGTATCTTCCAGATAGTACTGCCGCTCCCTATATGCAGAGTATGCAGTCTTCGTAGGGCACCAACTCCCAGAGGGGGGCACCATCCCAGTTGCTCAAAAAAAAAAAAAATATGCGCCATTCTCCCATCTGTGCTCGCGACCGCTCACACCTCATGTTTGCGGCTGAATGTTCGTAATTGATGGATGGACATCTATGCCTGGGTATAGGACATCAGCAATCCGGCACAGAGAAAAGAAATATAAAGAAAAAAAACAGGCATAAAGTTGTCTTGACATTGGACATTCGAGAGTCTCAAATTTAGGGCCGGTCTCTAAAGTTACATGTGATATTGTTATACACTTTTCTAACGTCAGTAGCATTTGAAGAGAATGACTTACAGTCATAAAAACAACTGTAATTTTTCATCTAGGTGACAGCTATAATGCACAATTAATTTGAATGTTTCATATTTATTACAACAAACTGTAAGTCATATGTAAATTATGCTACTTTTTCACATGGGCTCAAATGCAAATTTGAAGCTCAATAGCATTTGAGAAGAAAGACTTGCAGTCATAAAACAATTGTAATGTGTTCATATAGGTGTCAGCTACAATGCACACCTTATACATTTTTTATAAATATAAAAATAAAGTGTTACTAAAGTTATATATATATTGTTCTGTGTATGTAATTTCAAAGTCTAGATTGGTCGGATTAACACTTTAACTGCCGCATCCCTTAAAACTTGATTGTCAGAGGGTTACTGTAAATTCTTATGCCCGCTGGGCACAGTTTTCCCGATGCCACCGGGGTGGCGTTGCACTGATGGCTTGAGCCCGACATCGCTGCTTGCAGCTATATTTATTATTTTTTTTATTTTTTATTAAACCTTCCGGGGGTTTTTGGAGGCCTTAACATGCTCAAAAACTCTTGAAAATTGGCACACACATTGGAATCTGCGGCCATCAGGACGCCACAGAGACTGGGACCCGGGCGTGGCACAGGGGCTCTACAGCGCCCCCTGGAACACAGTCAGAAATCTTGAACCATAGCTCACACACACTTTCATGTATTTATATGAAACTCAGTACACTTATAGATCTCATTGAGCCGAACAACTTTCGCACTCTATGTCATAGGCTCCGCCCAACAGGAAGTCAGCTATTTAAGGCTGTTTATAAAAAGCATGCTCTGGAATTTGATATACTTGTCATAGGTCTTTTACTTGATTGCCACCAGACTCGGTCAACATGATCTCAAGACATTGGGGATGGAAAATTGCGAGGGGATTTTTGATATCTCGAACGGTTTGCCCGTGGCGAGGCGTTGAAATTATGACGAGAAATGAGAAACAGGAAATGTCTAATAACATCCACATACATTTCCTGAATTTGATCAAACTTCATTGGTTTGTTCGTTGTATGATACTGATCGTATATATGTGACTATTAAGAGTCAACATTATAGCGCCACCAACTGGCAGCAGGAAGTGTGTCATTTTCCAAATGCTTTGAATTCAGCATCTTATTTTTACTCTATTTACTTAAAACTTCATCAGAATAATGACAAAACATGGCCGATGTAAATCTGTTGTGGGGATATTGATATCTGATATAGTGTTGCCATGGCAACGTGTCAAACTTGAATGTTCTGTTATGGTGAGTTTGAGGCAGACAACAAGCTCAGATTTACATGAAACTCAAAACACATATCAGTATTAGTGATAGCTAGACAATGGCAAAAGCTTTTAAAAGGGCGTGAAGGAGGCACTCTATAGCGCCACCTTTTGTCAAAAGTGGGGGGGTTAGTTTTAGCTACAGACACCAAACTTGGTACATAAATTGTTCTTTTCAAGACGGACAACTTTCTAATTCACAGTCATCAGCTACGACCAACAGGAAGTCGGCTATTTTGATTTGAATATTTAAATTGAGCTCTGATTTAATGCATACTCCTCACAGGAAATGTTCACTATACTCACCAAACTTTGTCTACATGTTGAAAAAACATTGAGGAACTTAAATTGCGAACGGATTTTGGTTAGCTTGAACGGTTTTGTCGTGGTGATTTTTTGAAATGACAGTAAAAAGGGAATCATTAATTGTCTTGTATTTTTAAATTGCAGCTTCCAAACACTTAAAAAAAAATCATACAGAGATCAAATCATTCTGAGGACATATGCATAGTTTCATGACTTTACAACACTGTATGATTAAAAGAAAATTAAAAAACTGTCAGACATCTCAACTCACTCTGTCCCTCTGTTTGAGGAATGTATGTGTGCTGACTGAGTGTGTGTGTGTGTGTGTGTGTGTGTGTGTGTGTCTGTGATTGGGGGATGGGCATGAGCTGAGTGGCAGACACAATGAGAGAGAGAAAGAGAGAGAGAGAGAGAGAGAGACTTAATCATCTCTTTAATCACCAGAAAAAAAAAATATTTTAAATTGTTATTTTTTGTTGCTTTTGCTAACATTGTTTTCATTACAGCTTAAGAAATCTCTTAGGCCTTATCCTTTTCTGACAGTTTCAGGAATTAAAAACAAAATTCTAAAAATACTTATTTGTGCTGCAAATAATAATTTAAATCTCATTTGATACTGACCTATTCCATCTTGTGACATGACATTTATCTTAATTTACATAATCTCATGGATGTAACAGTAAAACTGTTCAGCTCACAGATGAAGACTAAGCTGTAATGCAAGCAGAACTTTCACAAATGCTTATAAGTCGTTCAAGGATTTTATAACACTGTAAAATAATGTCTAATTTGTTAACATTAGTAAATGCATTGGTAACACTTTATAATAACTGCACTCATTAGTAAATAGTCAGTTCATGCTTTATAAAGCCTTGTCCCAATATTAATAGTCAGTAGTAAGCAGCTTATAAATACAGCTATAAATAGCTTGTTCTTGGTTTATAAGCACATTTATTAAAAAGGAGAGTAAAGGGTCAGTTATCTTCCTATGAAAAATAAAAAAAATAAAAATAAAAAAACAACAACACAGATTGATACAGAACTCAGAAATTTTATTGTGGATTTATGATAAACTCAGCCTGTAAATGAATCATACTCCTCCAAGAAGACACAAGTAGTTCACACCAAACTTTTTCAACATGATGCCAATATACTGAAGATGTTAAATTGCGAATGGGTTTAGGATACCTTAAATGGTGTGGCCATACCGATTTATTAAAGTAACATAAAAAAATACAATAGTTATTTTACTATATCTTTAACATTCTTCATTCCAACTCTTCACAATTTTTTATATACGTAGAAGTCATCATTTGAAAGAAGCACAGCAAGTTTCATAGCTTTATCATTTTCAAGAGCCAGCTTAAAATTAAAACTATCATAACATATAAATCAAGCTTGCAATTCTTAGTACCAATAATGGCCACCAGATGGCGATATATGATTACTTTTAAATAATTATTGTAGAAACAAGTATGATTTAAATCATTTATAGAAATCTTTCAAAGAAAAATAATATGTATTTTACTGATAAAATGACCCTCACTTAATTAGAATAATATGCTGAAGTATTGTGAAATACTGTGTATTAAGAATAATTCTTTATAGGCTTTATGGACAGATAAGTTTGGAGTGACTCTTGAAGGATCAGCACCACATCCTCTTTTACCAGTGTTTAAAGAATTTATCTTACAGAACAGGTGCGAATGAATTTTGGATAGCTTGAAGGGTTTTGTCATGGTGATTTTTTGAAATAACAGTAAAAAAGGAACCAGTAAATGTCATTTATTTTTTTTAAGTGCAGCTTCTAAACACTTCAACAAAATGTACACATAGAAGACAAGTCATTCTGAGGAAATATGCCTAGTTTCATGACTATACAACACTATATGGATGATAGAAAATTAAAAAAACTACCATACATCTGATGTCACTCTGTCCCTCTGGGTAATGTGTGTGTGTGTGTGTTTGTGTGTTAAGTGTGTGTGTGTTAAGTGTGTGTGCTGAGTTTGTGTGAATGTGTGGGAGAGGGGATGGGCTTGGTGTCAGAGAGAGAGAGAGAGAGAGAGAGAGAGGGAGGGAGACTTAATCATCTCTTTAATCACCAGCAGAAAAAAAAGCAATTTTGTGTTGTTGTTGTTTTTTCATCATTACAGCTTAAGAAATATCTTAGGCCTCAACATCAACTGTTGCTAGCCTACTCCCAAAATTAATAGTCATTAGTAAGCATTTTATAAATACAGCTATAATTAAATTGTTCATGGTTTATATGCACATTTATTTTGAGGAGATTAAAGGCTGTAATCTTCCTAAAAAAACAAAAAAAAACAAAAAAAACAAACACAGAACTCAGAAACATTTATTTCAAGATGCAATAAAAGAAAACTGTACACTATATATATATATATATATATATATATATATATATATATATATATATATATATATATATATATATACAATTGCATAAGTTTATATTTTTTTTTTTATCAAGTGTACAGCTAATAATAATAATAATAATGCATTTTATTTAAGGCGCCTTTCAAACCACTCAAGGTCACCGTACAACAAGTAACAACAGTAACAATATTAAAACAAAAAATAACAGCAAATAACAATGTCAGTAAAAAACCACAATAATATTAGAATAGCACAACATATTGTGGAATACTATATTAAGACTTTATATATAGGCTTTATGAACAGATAGGTTTTGAGAGATTCTTGAAGTACTAGCATCACCTCCTCTTGTACGACGGTTTGAGGAATATATTTTCCAGATAGTACCGCCGCTCCCTATATGCAGAATACGCAGTCTTCGTAGGGCACCAACTCCCAGAGGGGGCACCATCCCAGTAGCTAAAAAAAAATAAAACATGCGCCATTCTCCCATCCGCGCTCGCGACCGCTCGGACATTTGCGGATGAATGTTCGTAATTGATGGATGGACATCTATGCCCGGGTAAAAGATATCAGCAATCCGGCACAGAGAAAAGAAAAATAAAGTAAAAAACAAAACAAAAACAGGCATAAAGTTGGCTTGGCATTGGACATTCGAGAGTCTCAAATTTAGGGGCCGTCTCTAAAGTTTCATGTAATATTGTTATACACTTTTCTAACGTCAGTAGCATTTGA
This sequence comes from Carassius auratus, assembly GCF_003368295.1. Taxonomy (NCBI): domain Eukaryota; kingdom Metazoa; phylum Chordata; class Actinopteri; order Cypriniformes; family Cyprinidae; genus Carassius; species Carassius auratus. The sequence continues at coordinate 10,622 of NW_020528382.1, forward strand.
AGAGAATGACTTACAGTCATAAAAACAACTGTAATTGTTCATCTAGGTGACAGCTATAATGCACCATTAAATTGAATGTTTGATATTTATTAAAACAAACTGTAAGTCATATGTAAATTATGCTACTTTTTCACATGGGCTCAAAAGCAAATTTGAAGCTCAATAGCATTTGAGGAGAAAGACTTGCAGTCATAAACCATTGTAATGTGTTCATTTAGGTGTCAGCTACGATGCACAACTTATAAATTTTTTATATATATTAAAATAAAGTGTTACTAAAGTTATATATATTGTTCTGTGTATGTGATTTCAAAGTCTAGACGGGTCGGATTAACCCTTTAACTGCCATATCCCTTAAAATTTGATTGCCAGAGGGTTACTGTAAATGCTTATGCCCGCTGGGCACAGTTTTCCCGATGCCACCGGGGTGGTGTTGCACTGACGGCTTGAGCCCGCCATCGCTGCTTGCAGCTATATTTATTATTATTATTTATTATTATTATTTTTCTTCAAGGTTTCGGGGGCTTTTGGGGCCCTTAACATGCTTAAAAAGTCTTGAAAATCGGCACACACATTGGAACCTGCGGCCATTAGGGCCGGGCAGAGACTGATACACGGGCGTGGCACAGGGGCTCTACAGCGCCCCCTGGAATGCTGAGGGCCATATATCATACATACTTGCACGTAGACGCACAAAACTCGGTACACATATAGAACTCATCAATACAAACAACTTTCGAATTGCATATCATAGGCTCCGCCCAACAGGAAGTTGGCTATTTGGGGTTTATTATTCATATTTGTCGTCAAAGTTGTGGGGGCTTTTGGGGTCCTTAACATACTCAAAAACTCTTGAAAGTTTGCGCACACTTTGGAATCTGTGGCCTTAAGGAGCCTGCAGAGGCTGGGACCTGGGCGTGGCACAGGGGCTCTACAGCGCCCCCTGGAACACAGTCATAAATGTTGATGTATAGCTCACACATACTTGCACGTATTAATATGAAACTCAGTACACATTTAGATCTCATCGTGCCGAACAACTTGCGTATTGCATGTTATAGGCTCTGCCCAACAGGAAGTCAGCTATTTAGAGTTATGTAAAAAGCATATGCTCTGGAATTTGAAATACTTGTCATAGGTTTTTTACTCGATTGCCGCCAAACTCGGTCAACATGATCTCAAGACAATGGGGATGAAAAATTGCCAGGGGATTTTTGATATCTCAAACGGTTTGCTCGTGGCGAGGCGTTGAAATTATGGCGAGAAATGAGAAACAGGAAGTGTCTAATACCATCCACATACATTTCCTGATTTTAATCAAACTTCATCAGATTATTCATTGTATGATGTCGATCGCATATATGTGACTATTAGGAGTCAAAGTTATAGCGCCACCACCTGGCAGCAGGAAGTGTGTCATTTTCAAAATGCTTTGTATTCAGCATCTTATTTTTACTCGATTTGCTTCAAACTTCATCAGAATAATGTTAAAACACAGCCTATATTAATCTGCTAGGGGGATATTGATATCTAAAAATATTGTTGCCGTGGCAACATGTCAAACTTGAATACTTCTCAGGTGATTTTAAGGCATATAACATACTTAGAATTTCATGAAATTCAGAACACATATCAGTATTTATGATAACTAGACACTGGCAAAAGTTCATAAGAGGGCGTGGAAGAGACACTCTATAGCGCCACCTTTTGTCAAAAGTGGGGGGGTTAATTTTAGCTACAGACACCAAACTCGGTACAAAAATTGTTCTTATCAAGACGGACAACTTTCTAATTCACAGTCATCAGCTACGATCAACAGGAAGTCAGCTATTTTGATTTGAATGTGGATTTTTTTTACATTTAGCTGTGAATTAATGCATACTGCTCAGAGGAGAGTAACACTATACACACCAAACTTTGTCTACATGATGCCAAAACATTTTAAACAACTTAAATTGCCAAAGGATTTTGGATAGCTTGAACGGTTTTGTCGTGGTGATTTTTTTAAATGACAGTAAAAATGGAATTATTAATTGTCCTGCATTTTTAAATTCCAAACACTTCAAAACCTTTTTTCATACAAAAAAAAAAGTCATTCTGAGTAAATATGGATAGTTTCACGACTTTACAACACTGTATGGATAACAGAAAATTAAAAAAACTGTCAGACATCTCATCTCACTCTGTCCCTCTGTTTGAGTATTATGTGCTGAGACTTACATTGTCTGAGAGAAAATGCGCCCCTACAGGTTCAATTCCTTAAAGGGAAATTCGACTGAAAGGGAGGAGACTCTCTTTTAGTTTCATTTTTAAATCGGTTAAAATACAAAATAATACTTGGATTTAATTCACACTGACAAGCTAAACCAACATATATGATTATTACCGGGTCAGGGCGCATTAATAATTGATGTGTGGTCAGTGATACGTGAGAAACACGAGAGATGAATCACCGCTCTGAGCATGAGCGTGTGGAATGACGAGCTCAGAAAAGCGAGTTTATTTTTGTTTTATAGCTTTAACAAATAAAATATTAAAGCGATATCACACAATTCACCAATTAGAACACACCAAGAGCTAAATTCAGATGTTTTTGAACTGTTTGTGTGAAAATGAAATATTCGCGGCTGCCTATCTGAAATCACCGCCTCCGATCAGCGCTTACAGTGTCACAAGTTCAAAACAAACTAATTTATTCTTGTTTAAGAGCTTTTTCAAATAAAATATTGCCATAAATGCACACAATACACCCATTATAACACAAGAGCTAAATGCAGGTGTTTGTGACCCGTTTAAGTGTGCAAGACTACTTGAAAACGCGACTGGCAGAATATCTCTCGAGCTGCAGGATTCTGCCTTTCGTCGTACGAACGAACACATCAAGGACAAGATTATTTCAAAATACATAATAGCTTGGCGAATATAAACGAAAACAGCCACGTGGACATAAACTGTTAAGAAATAAATCTGAAGTGGATCTACTGGATTTGAATATTAAGTGACCGCATATACCAGCTGCTTCTGTCTTCAATTTTAATCTATATAAAAAATTAAACTCATTCATCTTGGCTGCTTTTTTAATATGTGTACGTATTTATTTATTATTTTGCTCTAACAAGACTTAATCTATATTTAATTAAATCAATTACATTTTATTTTACATTTGATTTGTCCATTTCTGCATCTAAACGCCTAAAAACCTAAAACATGCTCTATTATGCTATTGTTAGCAATTTCTTTATCGTCCAATTTATCTGGTGTACACTTTTATTTTCATAATAAACTTGTTTGTTAGATTATACACAGTTACAGTGGTCTATAATAAATATTAACAGGTTTTATTCAAGCTGTTTAGAATGAATGCAGTAGGCTAATTTTTTAAATGTAAATCCAAAAAAAAAAAAAAAAAAAGTTTAAATAAATAAAAAACATTGGAAAAGAATAACTGTTGTACTTTTTTATACATTTTGTATAATTTTATAGTTTATGCATTATAGTTATAAAAACAAATAAATTTAGCCACTCACATAGAAATCTTAGGCCTTATCCTTTTTTGACAGTTTTAGGGATTTTTAAAAATCCTAACAAACCTTATTTGTGCTGCAAATAATAATTTCAAATTAATTTGATACTGACCTCTGACATCCTGTGACATGATATTTATTTGAATTTACATAATCTCATGGATGTAACAGTAAATCTGTTCAGCTCACAGATCAAGACTAAGCTGTAATGCAAGCAGAACTTTCACAAATGCTTGTAGGTCAATAAAATCATTACAAAACATTTACAAATCATTTAAGGGATTTGATAACACTGTAAAATAATGTCTAATTTGTTAATATTAGCAAATGCATTGATAACACTTTATAATAACTGCACTCATTAGTAAATAGTCAGTTCATTCTTTATAAAGCCTTGTCCCAATATTAATAGTCAGTAGTAAGCAGTTTATAAATACAGCTATAAATAGCTTGTTCTTGGTTTATAAGCACATTTATTAAAAAGGAGAGTAAAGGGTCAGTTATCTCCCTATGAAAAATAAATAAAATAAAAATAAACAAACAACAACACAGATTGATACAGAACTCAGAAATGTTATTGTGGATTTATGATAAACTCAGCCTGTAAATGAATTAATTCTCCTCCAAGAAGACACAAGTAGTTCACACCAAACTGTTTTAACATGAAGCCATATACTGAAGATGTTAAATTTCGAATGGGTTTAGGATACCTTAAATGGTGTGGCCATAGCGATTTATTAAAGTAACATAAAAAAATACAATAGTTATTTTACTATATCTTTAAAATGTTTAATTCCAACTATTCATAATTTTTTATATACGTAGAAGTCTTCATTTGAAGGAAGCACAGTAAGTTTCATAGCTTTATCATTTTCAAGAGCCAGCATAAAATTAAAACTATCATAACTTATAAATCAAGCTGGCAATTCTTAGTACCAATAACGGCCACCAGATGGAGCTATAGGATTACTTTAAATAATTATTGTAGAAACAAGTATGATTTAAATCATTTATAGAAATCTTTCAAAGAAAAATAATATGAATTTTATGTATTTTACTGATAAAATGACCCTCACTTAATTAGAAAAACAAGCTGAAGTATTGTGAACCGTATATTAAGAATAATTCTTTATAGGCTTTATGGACAGATACGTTTTCAGAGACTCTTGAAGGATTAGCACCACATCCTCTTTTACCACTGTTTAAAGAATTTATCTACAGAAGAGGTGCGAATGAATTTTGGATAGCTTGAATGGTTTTGTCGTGGTGATTTTTTTTTAAATAACAGTAAAAATTAACCAGTAAATGTATTTTATTTTTTTAAAGTGCAGCTTATAAACACTTCAAAAAAATGTACACATAGAAGACAAGTCATTCTGAGGAAATATGCATAGTTTCATGACTATACAACACTATATGGATGATAGAAAATTAAAAAACTATCATACATCTGATGTCACTCTGTCCCTCTGTCACTGTGGGTAATGTGTGTGTTAAATGAATTAGGTGTGAAACTATCAGGGAGAATTTAGTCTCCAGCGCCAACATTTTACAGAACTGACACTTTCCTGGAGTCTCAGAATTACAATGTGCCAGGTTCTGAGAGATCTAAGATTCCAAAAAATGATTGAATTAGAATACCATGAAGTATTGTGAAATACTATATATTAAGACTTTATATATAGGCTTTATGAACAGATTAGAGTGACTCGTGAAGGACCAGCAGCACCTCCTCTTGTCCGATGGTTTGAGGAATATATCTTCCAGAATCCGGGATTAAGATTTAGGAGCTCATTTTTATTCCACCTCCTTTCCTGAAAGTCTGTCTTGCAGAATTGACTAAAAATTAATCTTCACATTAATTCCTAATTATTTTGCAATTCTTTTTGTCAGTTCTTCTTGACCTGTTTTTTTCTTCTTCTTTTCTGACCTCATGACCAGTCAGCATTTTGTACAATGGTGCAAGTCTTAACTTATCCATTTCCTGTATTGCATGTGTGTTTGATATTTATCATGGGTATTTCATAATTTTCGACTTTACAGTTTGAGTTAAAACTCTTTTTTAGCGCATTTCATCTGTAAAAGAAAACATGCCTAATAATTCTGCAGCACATGAATATAAGGAGGTTTTCTCTTCCAGCTTTTCCTGGACTATTGTTAGCACTCATAAATGATTTAATAAAAATAATGGTAGTTATTAAGATTGATATGGTTTGGAATTGTCAAATGTTGCTTGGAAAAAAAAATCACAATAAAAATCAAATAAATGTTTTAATGTTTAGATTTTGATATGAACATGACATGAATGAATGTTATATAATATTGTTCATATTAATACATAATATTATATAAATGAAATATTATTGTTAAAGTGTTACTAATAGTTAATATATATTGTTCTGTGAATGTGATTTTAAAGTCTAGATGATTCGGGATTAACCCTTTATCTGGCGTATCCTTTAAAACCTCACTGCAGAGGGATATTGTGAATGCATGTGCCTGCTGGGCACAGTTTACCTGATGC